>NC_138657.1:66431695-66461695 GCF_964273445.1 Streptopelia decaocto | reverse complement strand
AAATACTAAAATAAAATAAAGGCCAGGGTATTTTTCTTTCTTGGCTTATGCTCTCAGTAACTTAAAGAGGAGATGGAACCTACATTTTGTTCTCATTATCGCCGAAAACATTTCACCTTTCAGCCTAATACCTGCAATAGACAGTAAAGGTCAAGTTTCTTGATTAGGCAAAAGGTCTGTGTGACATTAGCAAAAACACACGGGAAGGCCGTGCTCGGCAGTGGGGAGTCGCAGCAGCCCTGGTGGCCCCTGCATTGAAGACGTGTCCTGCTTTCCTGCCATGGTGAGGTTATTAACTTTTTTTTCCCCAGACTACCTTTGTGTTTTCAATGTATTTGTGTATGCAGAGTGTTTTGTAGTCTTGAACTCTTCACAGCTTATATGTATATGTCCCGAACAGTGCTATCTGGCTCCCGTTTTAATAGTTTATGAAATGACAGAGATGTGCTTGCGCCAGCCTGACTTTAGTTTAGGGTATCCCATTGGTAGTACTTATGTTTATGACCATAAACATGTTAAAATTCCAAAGTAGCCCCAAGGTATAGCTCTCTTTAGATTGTAGTTTGTTTTTTAGTTCTAGGAAAAAACGTATTGGGTTTTTGGATGATTGGTTGTGTTAGAAGAAATTGCAAATTGTGTTTAGAGAAAATAAAAATCTAGATTCTGACGAGCCTGCTACTGGCTGGAAAGAGGTAAATAAATGTTTTGTCAAAAAACATTCTTTTTCAGCTTTGGTTTTAATTTTCAGACCTTATACCATTGTTTGCTTTATCTGTTTGCTCTGCATCGACATAAACTCTTCTGCCTGCGGGCCTCTCTTTTTCTGATTAATCCAGCCAGTGGCTGATATTTCAGTCATGGCTTATGATGTTTGAATTGACATTCTGCAAAAAGAAGTGTCTTTGCCTCCTAAAATTGTCATGAATATGGGACAGTTTTCTCATGTTGTAGCTGTAGCGAGGAATCATACAAACCTCAGTGTAAGTCTTGCAGATCTCTTCACATTTGAAACTGGCTGTCCCTTCTCAGCTGAAAGCACAGGCTAGGTATAGCAGATGTTTTCTGTAAGCAGGGTGCTATAAGGGGAGATGAGGCTCAGCACCCAGAATTTTGTATCCTCTGTTGCTAGAGAAGCTACAGGACTGAAAGCCATTTTTTTCTTTGTGCTCTAGTTGAGAAGAAGGTATCGAATTTTGTAATGGGCAGAAAGTACTTTGTGTGTTACGAGAAATAGTGTGTTTGGGGACAAGAGTACTGTGCAGAAAAAGTATTTCATTTAGCTGTAGAGTAGTGACCAGGCGTGAAACTATTAGAGGCTTGGATCCTTCTTTGCCTCCTACATTGAAAGAGCAGCATGTGCTCATGATTGCAGCTGGTCAGAACGCAGGTGCCTCATCCCTAGTGACGAGCAGTGGAGGAACTGTACTCATGTGATTGATAAAGGATTTCAGGCCACATAGTGGAGCAATAACATGTCACAAGTGTGCTAAGTGCCTGACTAGGTTTATCTTTGCCTGGCATAAACTGAGTCTGCTCTTGGTAGGTTACTTTCAGCCTAGAATAGCAGCAATTACTTGGATGGATAAGCTTGCATGAAGGTACACCTGAGAGTCATGGCATGAAAGAGTTTAGCACTGTAGCCAACAGAAAACACAGAATATGATAGCAATGGTGGCATCTGTAAGAGTGGGCTGAAAAAGGCCTTTTGGGTCAGTGAGTCCAGCAACTCCATCACAATTACTGCCCTTTTTATACCGTTGGTGTTGGCTGGTCCACAGATGGACAGCGTGAGAGTAGTTTTAGAGTGGAGGTATTAGGTTTTCTTTTTCTAGTGTTGGAGGCAAGGGTGGCAAGGATGGTGCTATTTCCACTCTTTGAGGGTGAGGATGTAGAAAGTCATGTGTTGGGGCGTCCACATTGAGGTGGGAACTAGAACACAATGTGTGACTTGGTTGCTGGTAATCAGCAAATCAAGTCTCTATGTGCAGGGCTGGCCTCTCCAAATGTTAATAAAGTTCTGCTTCCTTCCTAAGCCACATGATTTACAGGTAATGAAGCAGCGAGGGGTTGCGGGAGAGAGAGCCTAGTGCAGGGGATGGTGACATGCTGGGTGAGGAAACCTCCTGCAAATGGCCTTCTTTACTTCGGATGGCTCCCAGCTGTCACAGCTCTTCTCTCCTATGCTGTCTTCAGAGTATGCCTGCCTTCTGCTCTGCAGGGGGAGAATTAGAGAGGCAGAGATAAAATAGCCCAATACAGTCAGGATAAGTGTGTTCCTTTTTGAACTCAATGTTTGAAAACAGTTACTGGCTCCTCAGACTGCTTATTGAGATTCCTAGTGGGAATAAAAGCTCAAGGAAGCCTTGTCTGTATATAAGCCTTGGTAAAACTTCTCTCCCTAGTTGTAGCTCGAAAAGTAGCTGACGTGGTGAATATTTCATCTTGTCACATCTTTATAGGTCTTTATCCTGATTGCAAAGCATGCTGGCCATTGTGATAATCTTGCCATGATAACATTTTTAGCACAGTGTATGCGCTGTTGGGTTCTGGAAGGTAGGGCATGGTTGTCTCATTGGAATGAGATATGCATTTGTATTCATTCTCTGCCTGGAGCCCAAGTCATGTTCATCCAGAGTTAATCTAACTACCTGACAACAAGCTCTCCAGCTATTATCCCTGTTAATCTCCTACCCTCTCCACCTTGGCATTTCAGTCAGATTTACCACTGAGTTTCAGTGCAGAAGGCTTCAAAAAAGCAGGTAGAGAGTGAGCGTACCTTTTTGACGTGTTAATCCTGCAGTGCGTTTGATTTTTCTCTTGTAAGAGAATCGTTGGTTTTGCTTGGTTAACAGTATTAACTACCTGTAATACAACATACTGCGGGCTTAGAACATTCTGGCATGATTAAGTTCTGTGCTTAAAACTGCCAAGTAGTTCTGAAGCTTGTGTGTTTGAGTGTAAAGTTTTTCACAATGAAGTATTTCTCACTTCTTCAGTTAAGTGTATGTTGTTCACTTAATTTCACCAGAGAACAAAATTACTAAATTGAAATAATCCTGACATCACCATGGGGAAAACAAAACTTGAAACACTTGGGTGGTAGTTTGGTATGTGTGTTTTGGTCTGTGTCTGTTTGGTGTTTTTGTTGTTGTTTGTTTTGTTTTTAAGTGGAAAAGTGACCTGAAGGTTGGAGACACTAACTGATTTGCTGAGTAACAACAAAACAAAACTGTGGTGCTGTTGATAACTTTACCCCAGTGGCAGTTTACCGCTCTGCCTTGTAATTGCTCTAAAACAAAGTAAAGTTTGTCTCAGGCTCATCAAGCATCTGGCCGGTGTGTGTTTGTTTTGCCATTGCCTGTGAAACTACAGAACAACATTTTATGCCTTTTCCTGAGCTTTGTAAGGGAGAAGTAAAACTTGAAAGTAGATTGTCTATTTCTGAAGGACATCTATATGAAGAGTAGCACATCTCTTTCAAGTTAAGCCAGCTGTGAAGCGCTCTTCATCATAGGCAGCTGATGATGTTGCAATTTTTGAGTAAAGTTTGATACTTGGAAGTCTAAATGGAGAGTATTGGTCTAGCTCCAGCTGAGTTTTCCATTAAAAATTAATAGGAGACTTTTCAGAAAGGTGACGTGTTTGACGTAGAAGGGACTGGAATCTTCTGTTTATCCACAGGATATGCTTAGTCTTAGCAAAACTGTCTGACCTTTCCTACCTTGACTTGTCATTTCTGTGATGTATCTTGACATTGCTCTGGCAGTCCTCCTTTTAATTACAAGAAAATAGTTTAATGATAGGACAGTAGTTTAGTTCCCATGTCAGCTCAGTTTTAGGCTCTTTTGAAGGCGCTAGTATTTAGGATATAGATTCTCCCATGTTGCCCCTTTGTCACCTGTAGAAGAAATGGCTCTGCCTTGGAACCCTTCGTAGTTTAGCAGTTTCGCATTTGCCACATGATATTACAGGATTTTAATTGTCACCTCTCCTCTCCCAGCTGTCCTTTGCTCATGTAAGACTGCATTTTTTTTATTTGTTGTGTGTATCTGTTTTACATAGAGACTTGAGTTGAAAGCCAGGTGAGAACACTGATTGTCCTCTTTCCAGTTTAAATCGGTCTCAGCTTTGCCTGTCTGTGGAAAGAAACTGATTTCCAGTAGCAACCAGGTGGTGTGGCCACTCTACTTTTCTCCTGGCTAAGACTCTTCTAGTTAGCAATTACCTCTTTTTAATGTTTTTGCTTGTCTCATTCACATGTTCATATGGTCATAAACTCATTTGGATTATTGTTCTCCTTCATTTGTACAGCCCACATGGCACAGTGGAGATGTAATGTGATGGCTTTTTACATGTTAGCTGTGTAAATTCTCAATAATATTCAGAAATGGACTAGGTTCACCATCTCACTTTATGCAGGCTGCTGAACAGTGTATAGGTAGTATCGATAGTGACTGATTTAAAATTGGTTGGACAAAGTTCTCTGAGGTTTGTTAGCATTACTGTGAAAATTACTTCCTTTTCATCACTCTGCTTTTTTGTTCCCCCAGTAGCTCCATTTACTGTGCCTGAGGGTACATGTGGAATTTTAGATGTCTTCAGCTTGAGTTCTCATGAGTCCACATAGCCAGAAATTTCCAGCTGACTCAATTTTCCTCAAAGCATGGGGCAGCACCAATGAGAGTTTGTCTCTGGATCCTTTACAAACAAATTGGTTAAAGAACTCAGTGTAGGTAGTTGTATCTTTTTTGAAATCACTGTTTAAAACTTCAGTTTTATGTATACCTTCTTAAATTCAAGGATTATAAAACTTAAGTTTACTGATGTTTAATTTGCTCACCTAAGAGTAACAGTTTTTTGAGTGTGGTGGTGTTTTGTTTGGTTGGTTTTTTTAACACTCTTTAGAAGGCAGCTTGCTCTTTTGTGCTGGTTGGAGTTTTTATTGCCATTTTTTTTGAAGGTCACAAATGGTATTTGGTGCGTTCATGGAAGTGAGGTCTATCAGTAGCTATGGGCCATTGTAAGGCCTTTGAGGGAGGAAGTCTCCTAACTTGTTGATGTCTCTGGCAGATCTTCCTAGTTGTTGTCAAGGATTGCTGCAGTTTCTTACATTTTTTCCCTTGGGTATTGGCTACGGGCTTTTGTGTCCCACATCTGTCCCCCAGCTCAAGAGGGTGAGAATACAGCTCCCTGCTGCCACAATGATCCTATCAAATTTCCTGCATTTGAGGACATTACAGGAGTCAAGACATATGGAGTGTGAGGGTTTAACTTCACCCTGATAAAAATGTATTCCTGCCCAGGGTGTTTCTTCTGGCTTCTGGTGGTGGCAAGATGCTTGGGGGCAAGAACCCTTGGTCTGGTCTGGTATCAGGAGCTATTCTAGCTTTTTACAAATCTTCTTCCTTTTCCAGCTTCAGCAATAGTTCAGCTTTGCACCTGGAGGAGATGGTGAGTAGGTATTGCATAAGTGACGTGAGACAATGAAACATAACATGTTACTTCTCTTGTAGAAGCATTGATTTTTGGACAAAAACATGAATTTTATCTTCTCTGTTGAAAACGGAGGACAAATTATAAAATTGATATATCTGATCAATTGTTTTTGAAAGGTACTGTCTTCATTTGCAAATGCAGTTGAGTGTTTTTTTTGCTTTGTTTCATTTTTCTCTTTCAACTCACTCCCTTGGAAATGTGTAGAAGCTGTAAAACAGCAGAAGCCAAGTCACTAAAAGCATCCAGAGGAATTTCATATTATTTTCATAAACTCATCTACCCACTCACATCTATCTGTGTAAACTAATTACTTTTTTAATTAGGTAGTCTTTTTGATTGCTTATGGAGAGCTGTGGTGAAATTTACCACTAATTATGCTGGGGCAGGAGGAGGCCTCTGGATTGTTAGGAAGGACGAGAAAATTTTGTTTCCTTTTGTTGAAATGGGGAGCAAGTACTAATTGATACATAAATAATGTGCTTATTCTTCCAGTTTCAACCTATTCAGCTTGTGTTAACCTTACTAATTGAGGCTGTTTCTATGGGTCATTGGGTTTCCTTCTACCTAATGTAACATCTACAGGAAACAAAGTGCTTGTAAAGTTGAATTTTTCCCTCTTCCTGTTGAAGGCAGTGTTCGAGTGGTTCTAGATTTTGGACTTTGGAGAGTTCTAGTGACATGTGACCTAAAATGCTGGATCCCAGAATGTGCTAACAAGTCATTTGCAACTTTAAAGTGCTGTTTTTTTCACTGTCGTTGAATAGTATTTAGAAAACTGGGGGAAGGTGATGGTTTCATGTCTCTCGTGTCCTGTCCTCTGAAGGCTAAACCCCATCTCTTGGATTCATTTTGAGGCCTGTTTTATATATAATAACACAGTATAGCAAAGATGGCATGTGGAAGACAATCCAGTAAGTGGTTCTCGTTTGTCTTTTCTGTCTGTGGTGTAGTTCTGGCTCCTTATGAAGTGTGGGTGCCCTGAGGTGGGAGGAGGGCTGTTAAGATGGTTAGACGTAAGCAGCATGTTTTATTCTCCTCTCCCTCCAGCTTGTAGTCCTGCTCTGAGTCTGTACTAAGGGTGAGACTTTCAAATGAATTTTCTGCTTCCCTCCCCCTTGCTTCCAGCAGGCCCCACAGTCAACTTCTGGTGCCTTGTGAGCTCCATCCTTCAGTTTTCAGCTTCAGTCCAAACTTCTGGCCTCTTGTCTTCACCCGGCTTGTGGACAAAATAAACACTACTGGCAAGTGGGAATTCACAGTATTTTTGGCATTGCATTAGTGGTGAATGTTCATAAAAGTGAACAGGAAGTGGGAAGCCAGACAAAGTTACTTGATCTGGATCATAATCTAGTGCATTTGTTCAGGAGGACCATATTCAGCTTCTTTGAATCCACTGTGTTGTAATGTGCAGTGCAAGGTTAACAACACATGGCACTTAAAAGAGAACCATATGATCAGGCCCAGTCAACATGGGTTTATGAAGGACAGGTCCTGTTTGACTGACCTGATCTCCTTCTATGACAAGGTGACCCAACTACTAGATGAGGGAAAGGCTGTAGATGTTGTGGACTTAGACTTCAGTAAAGCCTTTGACACCGTATCCCACAGCATTCTCCTGGAGAAGCTGTCAGCTCATGGCTTGAATGGGTGTGCTCTTCACTGGGTAAAGAACTGTCTGGAGGGCTGGACCCAGAGAGTTGTGGCGAGTGGAGCCAGATAGAGTTGGTGGCCAGTCACGAGTGGTGTTCCCCAGGGCTCAGTGTCGGGGCCAGTTCTGTTTAATCTCTTAATCAATGATCTGGATGAGGGGATTGACTGCACCCTTAGTAAGTTTGCAGATCACACCAAGTTGGGTGTAAGTGTTGATCTGCTAGAGGGTAGGAAAGCCATACAGAGGGATCTGGACCAGTTGCATCAATGGGCTGATGCCAGTCCTATGAGGTTTAACAAGGCCAAGTGTCATGTCCTGCACTTGGGTCACAACAACCCCAGGCAGCGCTACAGGCTCAGGGAAGAGTGGCTGGAAAGCTGCTTGGCAGGAAAGGATCTGGGGGTGTTGATTGACAGCCAGCTGAACATGAGCCAGCAGTGTGCCCAGGTGGCCAAAAAGGCCAACAGTATCCTGGCTTGTATCAGGAATAGTGTGGCCAGCAGGACTAGAGAAGTGATTGTGCCACTGTACTTGGCACTGGTGAGGCTGCACCTTGAATCCTGTGTTCAGTTTTGGGCCCCTCATCATAAGAAAGGTACTGGAGATAGTGCAGAGCAAGGTGATGAAGCTGGTGAAGGGGCCTGGAGGACAAGTCTGATGAGGAGCAGTTGAGGGAACTGGGGCTCTTCAGCCTGGAGAAAAGGAAGCTGAGGGGAGACCTTATCGCTGTCTGCAACTACCTGAAAGGAGGTTGTAGCATGGAGGGTGTTGGTCTCTTCTCCCAAGTAGCAAGTGATAGAACAAGAGGAAATGGCCTCAAGTTGTGCCAGAGGAGGTTTAGATTGGATATGAGGGAAAACTTCTTCACAGAAAGGGTTGTCAGGCATTGGAACAGGCTGCCCAGGGAAGTGGTGGAGTCACCATCCCTGGAGGTGTTTAAAGGGTGTTTAGATGAGGTTCTTAGTGCTACAGTTAGGTTAGGCTGTGGTTGGACTGGATGATCCTGAGGGTCTCTTCTAACCAAAATTTTTCTATGATTCTAAAGTTGGAAAGGTCTGGTGTCGATCACAGGAATCTCCTCCTTTGAGGGCGCTCTGTGGATCACAGTATTCAGAGTAGTTCCCTTGAGCTACATTGTGAATCTTGCCTTTTTTTTTTTTTTTTTTTTTTTTTTTTTTTTTTTTTTTACACTTCTGTGTGAGTGGGTGAGCCTAACGGGATGAGTGCTGCCAGGGGAAGGATGGTTGCTCTATCCACCTTAGATGTTTACCCCTAATGCGTAAGTATGAGTTAGAATCAGCTCTCCCTGTATCACATGTGACAGAGCTGCATAGTCAAGAGAAGGCCTCTAGGAATGCATCTCTCACAGCCTCCCTGGACAGTCTGTTCCAGAGCTTAATTTGTTTTCTGGGGAGGTAGGAACTGTCCAATTTTTTTTGTTTCTCATTGTAACTGTAGCCCATTAGGTCGTCTTCTTTCTGTTAAGCAAAGCTTATTCTTCTACTCTGTAATCTTGTATACACTTGAAGACTCTTACCATCACTGCCTTCAGTAGTGATAAACTAGGCTAGTAGTGATAAACCAGGCTAAAACATCTGGATTTTTTCCATCTTTCATAGAGACTGTTTTTCAGTCTTTTTGGTAGTTTTCACTGTTTTCATCTGCATGTTTCCTATTGATTCATTCCTTTGGTCATAGATTCTAGCTGTGCTAATGCTTTTAGATGAAGCTTTACTAATGTGAAGGAGAGTGTAAGGGATGTTGTCCATGTCTTGTGAGCTAGGCTAATACATGCATATAATCAGCTAAAACCCTTCCATCTCTTTCAGAAATGCTGTGTAGCATTTACCTTTTCCTGTGTTTGTGAAGCAGATAATTTCTGCCTTGTAAAAGTTTGCATTTTTCCTTACTTAAATGTATTCTTACTGAAATGCATTTTTTCTAAACTTTCTCCAATTTGTCAGAGACTTTTGGATTTCTAACCTTGTCCTTCAGGATATTGAACAGCCTTGTATCACCCACATATTAAATACATGTACTTCTTCCACCTCTTTTGCCATACAGGTCAGTTAAACAGAACTGCACCTTCTGGGGTGGTCAGACCATTCAATTTTAGTAGTAAACTCTCAGTAACCACCCAGTATAAGAGTCTGTGCACCCACTTGTCCTACTAATGTGATAATTCTGAGGACTCCAGGCTATCAGGAACGAGTGGCAGCTATTGTCCAGTGGAGAAGTATTTTCCTTGATTGGAACTTCTCTACTTGCTTGATTTAGACCAAGCACTTGATTTTTTAAAATTTTTTTTCTTCCCATCTCTATGTTTTGAACCATGGCTGCTGGGTATTCTGTGGGAGAGCTCTCAGTCTGAAGGAAGGCGTTTAAATCAGAGGACAGAGTTTTGACACTAGTTTCAGATTTGATTACAACTGAGGACTTAAGAAATATTAGTTTCCAAGTGAAGATACCAAGTTTGTTCTGTAGCTGTATTTCAGATGCAGCACATCTTCTGAATCAAAGGGCAAGAACCTTAACTGTGCCAGGGTTAAACTCTAAAGCAGGTAGTAGCTAGCAAGCATGTGATCAAAGCAATGGGCACAGAATTTAAAACAATAACTTCCCAGTTGTTATTTCCAGTCTAGCTTTTTCTTCTCAAATCACCTCTTTTGTTTCATCAGTCAAGGTGTAATGTGGACTCCTGTTCTGCCATGACCTCTCAGAAAACAAATGCTTTGTTCAACTGGCAAGTAACTGAGAAACTTCTTAAACAGATTCTGCCAGCAAGAAGGGTATAATTGGAAGGACAGTACCTTTGTCCAGGGTGTTAGAAATGCATTCATGATAAGAATGCAGCATGAAAACTGTGTGATGAATTAATGTGTATCATTATATGAAAAGGTAGATACAGCTTGTCAATTTTAGGTAGACTTTGAAAGGCATCAGTAAAGCTAGTGACAAGGTTCAAAGAGGATGAAGGTCAAAAATGTTGCCCGCAGGATTTTTATTTTTTTGGGTCTCTTGTATCCACCAATGCAACTGTATCTCCCATAAGAGAGTATATAACTTTAAGAAAGAGCATGGTATCATTTGATCAGCCTTTTGAGTTTGGGATCTGAGAGGGTCGTAACAATACTACTTATGCTTACTTTTCTGTATTTTACTTTGCTATGGAACTTCACTACAGTCATAAATGTTTTGTGAGCAAAAATAATGTTATTTATGAATAATCTGCATCTGGCCACTCAAGTGCTACTGGAAAAATGCAGTCTGCTGCAATCTATCACTGGATCAATTGTTCTACTTGCATGAGTAATGCTTTATCTGCATGGCTTTGCCAGTCACCCTTCACACAAGGGGGGCCAGCTGCATTGTCACTTTTTTTTTTTAATAGTTTTTACAGGTATCATGCTGCTGTCCTCTCAGAAGTTAGACACTTCCAGAGGCATCTGCAGACAAGAGAGTAAGTCCTTACAGATATGAACCTACCTTGATTTTTGTCAGTGAGGCTGTCTGTTTTCTATACAACAGAACATGCTCAGTCTTTTGGAGAACTTAGTAAGAGGGAAGAAGAAATAGAGAGGGGAGAGTATCACCTTGGTTCCTGACATAATCAGAGGGAGCAAGAAAACAGCTTGAAGTATTAGGAAAACATGCAAAACCACTCTACCCTAGAAAAACTATTGCACCAAGAAACTTTTTCCTGGAGCCTGGTTTACATGGTAGATACTCAGTCCCATGTGCCTTTAACTTTAAATGCTGACCTAAGCCAGACCACAGTGCAACTTTCCTTCAGCCACTTTAAGTGATGCCTCTGTTTGGCTTTCATGCTGACCTGCGTTTCCTCTGGTACTCAACAACTGCACATCATTTTTCGGTGAGTTTGTGCTCTGGAAGTGTGTATTCTTCTAAAGAAGAGTGATTTTTATTTTAATGCTGCTGTACCCAGCAGACTTGACACTTCTCCACACTTCCTTTTCAGCTCAGCATTTATTCACCACATTCCACTCGATGGCCACAAGCAGAGTTGCTGTTATGGTCAGCTAAGACATGCGATCTGATTTGTCTGCTCCAGCTACCTTTCCTGGTGAAGGTCTGTACAAGCAGCTGGCTGAAAGGAGTATTCAAAGATGGATGTTCTCCTCAGTAGCAGTTCATTTGTGCTGCGAACCAGGCAGTGTCTGTTTGGTAGTTACGAGCCTAGGACACAGCACTGGTAAGAGGATGTGCATGTACTCTTATGAAACCCTAATAGTGTCACAAAAGGTTTCACCTCTTAGTACTGTCTAGTACTCGTCTGGGTTCACTTCAAAATAGGTCATTCTGCAGTGAATTGGAAACCTTGTAGTGTTGACAATCTGTTGGAGCAGTGCTTAAGAGTGATGGAGAAGTACACTTATTACTCCCAATGTGCTTAAGGTATACAAATAGAGATACTGAAACTGCGGTTTACCCAAAATCAGGGAAATTAACAAAAAATTTTATTGAGTATTCAATATAGCACCACACCAAAGGTACACTGTGCTTTGTGTTGCTTTTAGGAAACATACTAGAGCACTTTCAAACTAGAAAAACAAGTGTAAAAAGCGTGCTTGTTCATCAGCAGCGCTACTGTTTGCAGTTTAGAGAAGCTATTCTGAAAGAGCCATAGCTTTTGTACATAATGTTTTAATGGTCTTCTGGGCAGATTAAGCATTGTTCCCTTACCCGTTAGTTCTTCATCTTCTGGGATTTCTGCTTTGTTTAAAAACAAAAAAATCCAACCACAAACCCCAACAATAACCCACCTCATTTATGCCGGGGTGCTCTCAGGAAAAGCATTCAGTCCAGAACTCTGACCAGCAGATACAACTGACAACATACTAGTCAGCTGTTAAATTCTGTTTCTTGAAAAAGTAACGTAAGTTTGATCAGTCCTAATGGTGTGAATTGGGCTCTACAAATCAACGCCTGGCAAACTGACAGAGATTTGGAATCAGCTCCTAATTCTGTCTTAGGGTCAAAGATAAACAAGGAAGAAATATTTGATAAAATTACAGATAAAATGCATCATAGAAAAAAAGATGGGTGACTTTGAAGTTTCATTTAATCCATCTTTTCTTTCAGTACAGATTGTTATGCTATAATGGCTTGAAATTATTTCAAATATAAGGTGCTTCTAAAGCCCCAGGCAGGAGGGTTGGAACTAGACGAATCTTTAAGGTCCCTTCTAGCTCAAACTACATTATGATTCTATTTCATTCCAAAGTAGTTATTGGTCCCTTGCATTAATTACATAGCCAAACTTTGTTTCTTAGCCTGAATTGTTCAGACTCAGTTCTGTATATTAACTATTACACTATTAAGCTTACATTGAATTTGCTTTATTTTTCCTTTTTGTAGTTGATATGAACTGGAAATGTTTCTATTTTGCCTGAATATGGAACACACAGAGTTTCAGAATGTCCTTTATTTGATGCATCTTGCAGTTAGAGAAAGGCCAGTTTGCATAAAGGGAACCTTAGCAAGTCAACAATAGTAATAGAGCCATAGTGAAAGTGTGGAATGGACCTAGTGCTAATGCATATAAAGAGACTACTGAAAAACTTCTAGGCTTCCAGCTTCACTGACTCCAGTATGGAACGTGCTTCTTTATACTCTTCAGCTTCTTCCAATTCTTTTTCATTTTCCTGGAATCAAAAACAAAATTTTTGAGTATTTTAAAAATAATTGACATGGGATTAAATTTAAGAAGGTAGCTAGTAACAACAGCTGAGGAGAAGGCTGAGGTACTCAAAAACTGTTTTTTTGCCTTGGTCTTCAGTGGCATTCTTTCTTTCCACACCTCTCAAGTGGGTGAACCTCAAAAGCAAGGACTGGGCCAGGAAAGTCCCTCCCACAGTAAGAGCAGATCAGGTTCACGACCACCTGAGGAACTTGAACCTACATAAGTCTATGGGACTTGACAAGATGCATCCCAGAGTCCTGAGGGAACTGGCTGTTGTAGCTGTCAAGCCACTCTCCGTGATGTTTGAGAAGTCATGGCAGTCAGGTGAAGCCCCTGGTGACTAGAAAAAGGGAAACGTTGCACCCATTTTTAAAAAGGGTAGAAGGGAGCACCCTGGGAACTACTGACCTGTCAGCCTCACCTCTGTGCCTGAGAAGATCATGGAACAGATCCTCCTGGAAGCTGTGCACATGGAGGACAGGAAGGTGATTGAGACAGCTAGTGTGGCTTCACCAAGGGCAAGTCCTGCCTGACCAACCAGTGGCCTTCTACAATGGAATATCTTACATCAGCAGACAAAGGAAGGGCTATGGATGTCATCTATCTCGATTTCTGTAAGGCCGTTGTTGTCCCCCACAACATCCTTCCTCCTAAATTAGAGCAGTGTGGATTTGATGGATGGACTGCTTGGTGGATGAGAAACTTGTTAGATGTTTGTATCAAGATGGTAGTGGTCAATGCTTAGTGTACAGATGGAGATCAGTGGCAAGTGGTGTCCCTCAGTGGTATGTACTGGGACCAGTACTGTTTAGTATCTTCATCAATAACACAGATAGTGGGATTGAGTGGACCCTGTCAGGTCAGCAGATGACATCAAGCTCAGTGGTGCAGTTGACACACCTGAGGGACAGGATGCCATCCAGAGGGACCTGGACAAGCTGAAGAAGTGGGCCCATGTGAGCCTCATAGGTTCAACAAGGCCAAATGCACCTGGGTTGGGGCAACACCCAATATCAACACAGGCTGGGGGATGAAGGGATGGAGAGCTGCCCTGCAGAGGACTTGGGGGTACTGGTGGGTGAAAAGCTGGACATGAGCCAGCAATGTGTGCTTGCAGCCCAGAAAGCCACCTGTATCCTGGACTACATCAGAAGAAGCATGGCCAGTGGTTGAGGGAGGTGATTCTGCCCCTCTGCTCCACTCTGCTGAGACCCCACTTGGAGTCCTGTGTCCAGCTCTGGAGCCCTCACCACAGGACAGACATGGACCTGTTGGAGAGGGGCCAGAGGAGGCCACAAAAATGATCAGCAGGATTGAACACCTCTCCTGTGAGGACAGGCTGAGAGTTGGGCTTGTTCAGCCTGGAGAAGGCTCCAGGGAGACCTTATTGCTGCCTTTCAGTACTTAAAAGGGTTTTATAAGAAAGATGGGGACAGACTTTTTAGCAGGGCCTGTTATGACAGGACAAGGGGTGCTGGTTTTAAACTAAAGGAGGGGAGATTCAGACTAGACATGAGGAAGAAATTTTTTACAATGAGGGTGGTGCAACACTGGCCCAAGTTGTCCAGAGAAGTGGTAGATG
This sequence comes from Streptopelia decaocto, assembly GCF_964273445.1. Classification (NCBI taxonomy): domain Eukaryota; kingdom Metazoa; phylum Chordata; class Aves; order Columbiformes; family Columbidae; genus Streptopelia; species Streptopelia decaocto. Next base: position 66,447,262 of record NC_138657.1, on the reverse strand, counting down.
CTCCATCCCTGCAGACACTCAAAGCCAGGCTGGATGGGGCTCTGAGCAACCTACGTTGAAGATGTTGCTAATCGTTGCTGGGGGGCTGGACTAGATGACTTTTGAAGGTCCCTTCCAACCCAAACCATTCAATGATTCTGAGAAACAAGGGATATATCATTATTTAAAGCACTAGCTGTACATGACTCTAAACACAGGTAATTTCTGAAGCGCTACTTAAGGTCCAAGATAATGGCTGTTGTGTGAGTGTGCATACCTTTATTTTATTCTGTTAATTATTTAAAACCAAGGACAGTGTAACTGGAACCAATAACAACAGACCTCAGAACAAGAGTACTGTTAGGAAAAAGCTTGAGCAGACTGACAATTGAAAAAACATAATACTACATAGCTGATTTTAATAAAAGCATTGAAGTTGAGCTAAGCATAGAAAGCAGCTCCTGAATTCTTAACAACCATAACTCCCCCCACTCATTGTTTTAAGTTTACCCAGCACACTGTATGGATCAATAGTACCACTTCTGCATGCCACTGGAATCTAGACCAGCTAACTGTTAAGCAACTAATTGACTGACAAAAGGACACTAAATCCTCCCAGATACTGACCATTTATTTTGGAAAACAGTAGAGGCACACTACCTGAGGATAAGACACTGAGTTTTCCTTTGAGAAGGGATTTGCATTTTAGCCATCAGTTGTGTCTGGGGCTTAATTAGGGTATGTATTTTTAGCTTCACAGTAGCATTTACATCTGTAGCTGAATTCTTGATGAGAATGCAGATTTTAAAATAGGCATGATGATCTTCAAACAGTATAGTTTCAGTGCATTGGTTTGTACAATCTACTATTTATTACTGCAGGTATTCATATCTTTAAAATGTGGCACTAGTGCTCACCTTACTAATAAAACAGAAAGTACATGGCAAGGACTCAGCTGTCTTGTTTCTTGTCCATAGCAAAGTATTTTCAGTGAACTATTTCAGTTCACTACAAGCATGTTAGATGCATCTACACTACCTAGAAAGTTACCTAAAGCATCTGAACTACCCTTTCTGATAATGTAACTAGCTCAGGAATTCAGAGTCTATTCTGGCAGTTCAGTATTTAAGTTTATATTGAGTGCACATTCCATTAAAGTCACCTTATAATATTTTAAGATGCACAGTTTTCATAGACTGAAGACCATGTCTGTAGAGACAGTTATCTAAAATGAAATACTGTTATGTTACAGGATGCTAGTTTTGAGACCTATAAAAAGTAATTCTTCAATCCAATTCTAACATGCTGCAATTGCAGTGCAGACAAGCATGTTTATCCAAGTTCATCAAAGAACCGCAGCATTTCTTAATCAGTGGGTTATGGTGCTATACTTACTAGTAGTTGACTAAGATCTGCATGTGCAATTTCTAATCTGCGCTGGCAGTCTGGAATCATCATTCGTGACTCTTGTAAGATCTCGATCTGTGAAAATTAGAAACCAATGAAATGAAAATGTATTCCAGATAGGAACATTATTTTTTAAGATAAGTCTTTACTCTGAAAAATCAGTAGTCCAGTCATCATTGAGGAACTTCAGAACAGTTGTATCTATTTTCTGAATAGGCTTTTTATAGTCACTTAGCATAATTGCTGAAAAATCTTTTACAGGGCATTCTCATTTACTTTGTGCTTAATTAAATATAAAGTATTAAGTAAAAAGTATTTAGAATAGTTTTTCCCTTAGAAAAAAAAAGTACTGTCTGGTAAGCTTTCCATACAGCATTTGTTAAAAAGGCTATTTAAAACAAACTTTCTCCTGCTGTCGTGAAGCAGCTTCATCCAAAATTGAATCAGCTGGTTATATAAATATCTCCTGCATCTTTTGGGTAATAAAGAAAAACAGTGTTCAGATAATACCACATGGAGATAATTACTGCATGAAAAAAGTTATTGAGTTATTGATCACATTGTGTGCACACTGCAGGAGGCACTGACTGAAAGACAAAGGTAAAGAAAAATGAAAAGCAAAGACCAGCAGGCTCATATTTTTGATGCTTATCATGCATAAAAAGTTATTACTTATCCTTGTGCTTCATTTTAGGAGAAAGATTATTCTCACCATGCACTTTGAACAAAATTACTAAACTGGCACCCCACTGAATGTGAACATCCTGCCGCCTCCTACAGAAAACAACTTCAGATTTAAACACGGGAACATTTATTTCATGGAACATTTCTGGATCTGAAATCCAACCACTGAGAAGAAAAGGTGTGCAGAGGTGTTGAGTAATGTTAAATCTATTTAGAAATGAAAATCTGTTAGATATTTATATATGAAACCTCTCCTGCATTCACGATAACCTGCAACAGAAGGCATTCCCTGTAAATAGCTTACTTCATTCTGTCACTCCTAGGTTGTATTCTTCTTTCAGTATCAATGCTGCTGTACAGAAGGGTAATTGTAAGAGGGAAAATAAGCTATAGCTAAGAATGTATTTATGCATAAAGGAAGGCCTTATAGTAACACAGTAACACATATAAGGAAGGCCTTATAGTAACACAGTATCACCACGCTTTTAAGTGTCATATATTTTGGGTCTTAGTTCAAGTCATTTTTGAGATGAAGGGTTTAAAAACTTTGTTTCTATTTTTCTGTCAGAGAATCTAGGGCAAAACCTGCCTGCTTTAGTGAAACAAAGATAAGTGACAATTATGTTTGTTTTTAAAGTCAATCACTGCTAGCTTCTATTTCTCACTGATACTATTTTTTTTTCCTTTTAGCATTTAGTGTTGGACTGTATTAAAAACAAGCCTAGAAATTCTGCATATTACACTTTCAGCAGTGAATTAATAAATAAAAGTTTGTACCTTCCATAGAATGAGGTGTGTTATAAATGGTGTGAGATGATGCCTTCTGCTTTATGTGGTAGGAATTTGTTCTATACAGAACACCTACAAGAGTGAGAATATCCAATAATGATTTCCTCATGCCAGCATTGCTAAATAGTTGTATATTGTAAAGCTGGTAGATCATATGAAAAGTAGCAAAATTATCTGATATATGCCACTGAATAAACAATCTAGGAAGGCATATAAATCTAGACTCTGTAAGCTGTAGTCCTGTCTGCTGTAAGAGAAGAAGAAAACTACCCCAATTACTCGATTAAAAAAAAACATGACTGAGATCCAAAGGGGTACCTGAGTTTTATTTACATTTGCCTGCAGTTATGCAGTAATAAATTAAAAAAAACCCAGAAGGATAATACATTCTGGAACTATATTCAGTAGGTGCAAACAGCTGGACACTGGAACAGGAATTTTGTGGAACCAATATTATTAGTTGATTACCAAACTACCTATGAAAACTTGGATAGCTTCTGCATAAGACACGTTTTTTCAAGTAATGCTGATAATACCAGATATACATTTGGGACAGTAAATGTTCTATAATAAAGGAAAATCAAAAGCTCAAATAATTAGACAAGCTTTAGGACTGGAAGTGTTTGCTCTCCAAATTCTATTAAACTTTCTGGCAGAACTCTTAAGGAGTTTAAATATACGCAGGTCACATAGGAAGCTATTACTTGAAACTGATGTGACTTTGCAAAGAACTATAAATACCTGTGTTTCTGTGAATTACAGTGCCAAGCAGATGTATTAAAAAACTGTAGTAACTGAAGTGCATCTAAATACAGCGTTAAGGCAAAAGCAATAAAGCACAAAAATATGTACAGGGAGAAGCAAATTGTATTTTTTGTCCATGAGTGCACATAGGACCAAAAGAGCTATTGTGACTACAGTAAGGATGAAGTTCCTTTTCCTTTAACTGTACTGAAAAAGCCAGTTAAACAAATCTCTTCAACCCACCACATTTCTAGTCAACTGTCTTTCAAGATTGAAGGTATTTCTACTAAGGGAACAGATGTCTGGCATCTTTCAAAAGTAAGCAGTTTCCTCAGATGTGATGGAGCTCTCTAACTGTTGAGGTTTATACAGCCTATTTACCAAATGTGATGTGGACCTTTTGTAAATTGGATCAGATGTCAAAGAACTGGTGTGCATAATGCAGTATCACTAGCCTTCAATCTATTTTTTATAAATTCCAGATTGCAGTGACAGATAAAGCAGAACGCAAACACACCGATCCACCTACCAGTTGCTTAAGTGGAAAGGCACCATAACCAAAATCAGACAATTACTTTACGCATTCAAAATAAGCACAAAGGCCAAACACAACTGTATGAACAACAGCTGAGGGGGTAATGCCCAAGGCTTTCAACACAGACAACTTTGATTTCTAGTAGGACCTACAATGAAAGTCCAAAGCTACTCTTTCAACTCAAGGCAGATTACTTTTTGGATCACCCAAGCACTTATACTGAAACAAATTTTTGACAATTAAAGAATAGAAATAAATATTACTGCTTATGAGTGTCAATACCAAGTATTCTGAAAAGGAAGCAATTTTGCTCAGCCTGACTTAGATAACAGGGTCGACAGTTTCATCAGCTTCAAAAAGATGGAAGCAGAGTTTGTTGTTGTTGGTTTCTCCAGCTGATCCACATCTAACCAAGAGATCTAGAGATATGCAGATCTACAAATAATTTGAAAACAACAAGAAGAAAACCTCCATAGGGCTCTCAGTCTTTCCTTGATCTTAGGAGGACAGCCTAAAAATCTACTGGGTCACAAGACATAGTGGCAATACTGATTTATATTACAAGAGTGGTGTTCTAAACACAAGAACTAGGCTAAAAAACTATAAATGTGAATAAGTCATATATGTACCAATTATACACACACAAATATATATTCATGCTTTTAGATACTGCCTCATAATCACTTGCCCTCTAACTGTTGCATAGATTATCACAAATCTATAGATCTACTCAAAGCTGGTAAAGAATAAAAGAAAATTACATGCAAATAATTGTTTGTTAAGAAAACAAACAAACAAACAAAAGAAACAACCCACAAAAAACCAACAAAACAACAAACCAAGCCAGCCACACACACAAAAACTGTAGGAAACCAAACTTTATTAATTCTACTTCCTTTGAAGCAACTTGTTTTATTTTTCACATAACGGCCCAAAAGAAGCTTGAGCTATCCACAAATACAGGATAAAAGAGCACTATGCAGTCTGTTGTAGGTGAATCATCAAATACATTGATCAAAACACTTCCAAAGGACTATGAAGAAAAGCCTGCAGTAAAGAATTGGAGAATATTGTTTTGTTTCTGTAGTGGTTGAGTGTTTCAAGAACTGAAATGGCCATGTATGAACCACAAACTACTTTGTAGCAAGAAAGCTGAAGGAGGAGAAAACCCTCTCCATCTAACACCTCAGAATTTCAAATGAGCTTTCCCTGCAGCTGCTCTCAGGTGAGGGCTATTCCCATTTCATCTAAAGTAGATCACTTCAGGACATAAAGGCAGGAAGGTTCTTTTGGTGTTTTTGCAAAACAGTTTGTGACTGGCTGTTTTCTGCTAATGTACAATGGTCAAGTTTTCATTGTTAGCAGCAGGGCATGGAGGGAGAACACTGCATGACTTGAAGCTAAAACATGGAGATACTTTTCAGAGGACAGACAAAAAACTCCATGTCCTCCACTGAAAAACTTTTAAATTAAACATGCTATATCATAAATGCTAATGGAATTATCCTTTACAGAAAGTTGTCATTTAATCAGCAGGCACCACATTTCCTTCCAGCAATTCAAAATTCTACCTGAATAGATCCACATTGATGCAAATATAAATCTCACCCTGTAAAGAGGTGAGAGGAGGCAAACATCTAAATGAGGGGGTTTCCTTGTGAGTGACATAAAAACAATGACAAAAACCAGACCTGCTTTCCCAACAAGATTGGTTCAACCTTGTTAGAACAAATAGCAACATTTTCCCTTTGCCCTCTCCATCCCCAAATTTTTGTGGAGGAGGTTAAAGCTTGGGGAAGAGGTTGAGAGGGTTGGGGTTTTTTACTGTTGTTGGGTTTTTATGCTTCGTTGTTAAGATATAGATCCTGAATCTGTGCTTATCTGTAATGCATACTTTGCTAGAAGTAGCAGGCTGGTTAGGAGATGTTTTAGATTGAGCTTAAAGGTTTGGGCCAAATCCCCCATCTGTTTTGTGGAGGTGAAATACCTGGGAAAATACTTGTGTTAAAATTGGAAGCAGAACAGACATGGGAAGTTCCTTAGATAGGCAGAAAAGTCAAGTACATATTTTTTTCCTCCCTCCAGATCAGAAGAAAAGTGAGCCCAACTGAAGAAATTAATCATGTCCCATCTCAGTGGCAGGTCTTTTCTACCATAGGAATGTTGCTGTATTGACTTACTCTAAATACTGCACAAGTGCCTTTAATCTTCAGCATAAAGTCTAGAATCCAGAAGGCATTTACACCTGCCTAGATGAAAACAGCCTTTGGAAAACAAGAAAAAACAAGAGCACAGTAACAATTCTTAATCATCTGGTCCCTTTTAGAAAGCACAATAGGCAATAAAACCAATGTTTGAAAGCATTTTTAATGCCAGTTATAGGTTAGGAATATTATTCTGTATTTAGTACAGAATATTCCAAGTTGCTAGCTTTAAGGAAACAAACAATGCTTGCTAAGGATACTGTCCAAACACATAAGGGACAAGCATTGGACCCTTCATTAGCATTTCCACTGCCTCTTAAGTGACTAGAGCTGACAGTTAACAAAAACTCCAGAGTTTATCTTCAATTCCACTGAAAGGTAAAAAGGAGTAGATGCCTCAGGCTTTTCCCACACCTGAAAGCCTCAAGGTAAAAGCATTAGATGGGAAAGGATGTTTATTTATGTATGTCCCGGTTTAACCTGAGCTAGCAATCACAACCACCATAGCCATTCACTCGCACCTCCCTCCCAGCAACTACTTCCAAATAGGGGAGAGAATCAAAAGGGAAGGGAGAAACTTGTGGATTGAGATAAAAACAGTTTAATAAAATAACACTAATATAGCACTACTTCATCTGCACCAAGCAGCCAGTCACAGGGAGAAAGAGCACTCGTCCTGAACAGCTGATCCCAGGAAAAGAGGAAAAGGCCGAAAGGCCCAGAGGCCTCTGCAAACAGCAGGATGGAAAAAGAACTCCCAAATGGAACTCAACTGAAATAGAGCAGAACCAGAATGGATCTAAGTCTCTGCCTCTCTAGACAGAAAAAACAACTGTCATTAAAAATGCAGCATGATACTAATGGGATAGAATATTTTCACTGATCACCCTGGATGTCAGTCAAGCTTTGCCCCATCCCTGCCCCACTTCCTCGCTACTCACACCTGCAGGCACAGAGCTCAGAACAGGCCTTGGCTCCCAGACAACAACTAAGATACTGGTAAACTCTTATATTCTCTTTGTTCCAACTCTAAGATGTGGGAAATTAACTTGAAGAAAAGCATTAACTCTGTCCTGGGGTGTTATCTTCTTGTTCTCAAACTAAATTCAAACAACAACTGTGCTAGACATGAAAAAGAAGTTTCTAACTGCATGAAGAAAATTAACTCACTTTCAGTCTAACCAGCACAATGTATAAGACACATCAACAACCAAAGACATACAGAAAACTGCTGGTTCCTACCATTAGTCTGCACTCATGAGCAAATACAGTGTAAAATCTTGCTTTTATAGATAAAGTTATGAAGATCTGTGTAAGATCTTCATATATTGAGAACCATTAGAACTGTGTAGAAACTAAGGCCTCATTACAAAAAATCCCACACAGAGGGATTGTACTACTTGCTGCTACCTGTCAGGGTTCTTTATGACCCTCTACAGAAACTATAATTTACTAGAATTGGTAGAATACATCAAAAGCCTTTTAATTTTTTTTTTCCTAGACTATACAAACCTGATAATTTTTGTATAAAATAGTTCAGTTTTTAGTAAGATTGTTTTCAATTTATTATTTTATTAAAGTATTGAATATTGCTTTTTCATAGCAGTTTCATAGTTTAAGATAGTGTGATTTTAAGATATAAAAAAGTGTGAAAACTTTTCTTTCAGATCCTTGTTTTCCAAATACTGCTCTTCATTTATTATGATTTTTTTTTCTGCTGATGTGGCTCAAATGAATTGTCAAAAGCTTTCTCCTAAATTCTAAACTTCTCATCTGCCTTTTGTAGGCAAAAAACGAGATGATAGCAAAGGGGTGTTTATAGATATATACATGTATTTGTTTTTTAAATAAGCTGTAAGTGATGGAAAAGGGCTTCCTTGCCCCATAATGCTAGAGATTCTTCCCCTGTGATACAGTCTACCACACATAGTTCTCACCCAGCTGAAGTATATGAGTTGAGACACAGCAAGTATTGCAAATACAACATGCACCTGGGACAATTGTAATACATACATGTTACAAGCAAAAAAAGCAGGTGTGGATCCCTTAGAGATGAGGCACAACACTCAGCGAAAGCTGTGGGTTTATTGGAAGTGTAGTGTCACCACAGTGGAAGCCTTGGGACACAAACTAATCAAAATGGGGATCCAACACAGCAGAGCCCTGCTCAGGGGTGAAGGTCAAAGGAAAGCACTCCAGGGGTGGATAATAAACTTACAGTGATTAACGTATCATATATATGCAATGTCCTGTTTTGCTCTTTAGTGAACTTGCTGATATAATGCAGGTGCTGTTGTCCAAATTCTGAGACCTGTAGTCTTGCTGGCACTCATAAAGAGATGGGGCAGATGAGGCGGGAAGCGAACTATCCTGGCCCACCCTGACAACAAGATAAAACATGCTTGGGACTCTACATATTCAGATGAGAGTAAGGGAACTACCTTGGAATACTGTAACAAGATCTTCTCATGCCCTACAAAAGGGTCTTCAAATTATAATCTTGGTGAGAGTATAGCAGCACGGTGAGCAGACTGTCCTTTTTGTTTCTCTGATACAGAATCTTCTCCTCATTAAACAGGTCTTTCTGGACAGTGCAGGTGAAGGTTAGTATCTAACAACTGCCAACTACCCTAGTTGGTCACCGCTGCAGCTAGACATAGCTTGAGTTCACGGGAACCACAACCTGCTGCACTGTACAAGGAGTCAGGAGAAAAATATTGAGTCAAACCCTATTGTTCTACAAAGGGACTGATCCCTCCTTATAGACCAGACACACCTTGAAGTCTACATATGCTGTATGAATGGCATTATTAATTCTAAAGTTAAATTTTCTGTAGTCACTTCTGTACTGTTAAACCACGTGTTCTACTGCAGAGTTGTAACTAGAAAGCTAAATGAGAATAGTAGTACATCAAGAGGTAATCAATGCTTTTAAGCTTTTTAAGCATCCCTCCCTCAACTCTGGAGTGATTTGTATATACACACCTGATTTGGCTGACACCTCAGCTAAAATGATAGTTAAAATTACTATACTAGTCTCAAATGATTTAATTTATTCCTGTCCCCCAAGTGTCATTACTGAAATAAAGACTACAGCCATATTTTAAAATAGTTATTCAGATTAGGAACAATTAGCTAAAAACAATTCTTAAAATGTGTTAACTACAGAGATTTTTCCTGAAGAACTTCTGAAAGTATTAAGTCTATCCAGAATACATATTTTTAGCAAACTCTTCTGGTATTATATCATTTTCTTTAGAGTAACAAATTTGATCCTAGGAAAAGCCTGCACATGTTCTTTCTGAGCCTCCAAATTCTTCATAACCTGAAATATTAACAACTTCAAGAATGCAAAGTGCACTAAAAGAACAATAAGAGAAGATGTAATTGGAGAAACTGATTGCTTTCAAACCAGATCAAGGCAATTTCTGAATTAATCAAGACTGTTCTCTATAAAGGCTTTTGTCACTGGTCTTTGAGAATACCTTCAAGTAGTGTGTAACATTTCAGTTCACAGCCTGCGCTGTTTTTGACTTTCATGATATCTTGCAGGTCACTGCAGAAATACCACGGTGCAGTCAAATAATCTGATGAATGGGGAACATTAAAAATGGGAATTGCATTCATTAGTTCTTGTTAGCACCAGCGGATCTTCAGAAAGACTACTATTTTGTAGGACCCTGGAGTCTCAGTCAGTGGTGAGGCAGACACAGCTCAGCTCCATAAATACAATTATTTGTATACAAATTCTTTATTTATATTTCTTTCCCATGGCATAATGAAAGTAAGGCACGGCATACACATACGAACTGAAATCTGAACTTACCAATAAAGTTGTTTTAGCTTGCTCTAAAAGGGCTTTCTCCTATCTTGTTTTTGTTAATGTTTTATATTTGAGTTTTGTTTAACCTATTCTTCAACTGTTTAAAAATGAAGATGAGAGAACAGTAAGTTTTACGACACAAGACCACCAGACTATTGAAACAAGTGTAAATATTTTTTATTTACAGTGTCAGTTTCTGTAAAGATTTAAGAGAAAATATCTGGGAAATGCTTGGAGGAAAAAACAAACATTGTTAAAAAATAACATATTTAGTTAAAAGAATATAAAGGCCACAGTTAAACAGAGACATGCCACATTTTATAAAGAATAAACACAAGTCTCCCGCACCCAAGCCTTTTCTCAGTAAGAAGGAAACTAGGCACTTTCTCCTTCCAAAAGGACATGTTCCAACGGTCTGTTTCCACTGTCCTTTGTGGAGAACATTCCAAGAAAACTTTAAGCATATTGTAATAGTGACACTAAACCATACTCTTGAGCAGATGAAACTACAGTATGCACCTTGCTAGTCAGTGACTTCACTACAACCTCTAGAAGCTGCTAGGGGCAGCTGCAGACCCATTGCTTTCTCTTTGAGGTCTGATTTTACCAAAGGCATACTAGTACACTCAAGAGCCAAAATATTTCATCTTCATATTCACTATCAAGCACTCTCACTCACTGTAACATTTGCACTTACCAGGAAGCACTTAGTTTACCTAGTGCAACCGGACCATGTATTTTCAGGTTCTTGGTATTTCTGAGAAAGAGAGTTCATTATAGCCTCATACACCCTGTTAGTGAGTGATAGCCATCCTGACACCAAGTACTAATGCAGTCTATATGCAGTCTCCTTATAGTGTAACAGTTCTAGAGTAAAGGAATTTTCTGCAAATGCTCATTATGACTTTTATAACTGAGAGGATTTTAGTCTAGTATTTATATAATAGGAGTCTGGAAAAAGGTACAGAACGTTATTTTATTTAAGGATGACTATGATTAAATGAAAGCAAAGACAGATTTTATAAAACAAGTTTTATGATAGTTTACCTGCTTCTTAATTCCGTAATCATCACATGCTTCGGCTTTCATTTTTTCAATTTTTTCTTCTTGCTGTTTTGCTTCTTTTTCATACATAACTTTTTCTTTTGCCAATCTGCAATTAAACCAAGTGATTGTGTTAATCTGGTTCTCTTACAGTAAAAAGTCACATCATTTATAAGAACCCCACCCCAAAAGCTGCAGCCCTATAAGATAATACAGGGTTTTATAAAAAAAGGCTCTTAACCACTGCAAAAAACCTGCATCTAGCAAATGCTGAATTTAGCTATAATGTATAATGATTCTTATTAAAATAATTCAAATTTTAAAAAGTTTTAAAGTTTCTGAGCAGGCTTACCCATATAGAATATCCTAAAAAAGCTATATATTGGTACTTAATTTCAAATACATAACAAACTGGTAAGTTACCTTATAGATCTGGATGACTGCTAATAAAGACTGTAGTACAGAGAAGAAATCTATCTATGTCAAATTAAGTCCTCACATCATCGGTAGCCAAAATAAACAGTATTTAGATGTCTGCGAAGACAACATTGTTATCATCAGCTTTTAGATCAGCATTTGACAGACTTTTTCATCATCCAGGTTCTGATAATTTTGCAAGTGACCCATATTGGCTGTTATAGTAATGTGATCTTTCTTCTTTCCTAATCACTACTAAATAAGCACCACTGCACCTGCATTATTATATGCACAATGGTAGACATCCTTCTTAGTAGTAACTTTGAAAAAAGTTATCATATGTAAATGAAATGAAACAACACCTTCAGCTTCACAAACTACAATGCCAGAGTGTGTTTTGGTTTGTTTTTTTTTCTCCCTGATCACTATATTCCATGCCATTAAAAGCATTATTCCCCATACTAGTTTTCATACAAAATAATGAAAAGTAAAATTCAAAAATTATATAGTAGCCTCACAGCCCCGTGTTCCTTTAAGTGTTTTCACCATTTACCTTGATGCTGGTTTGGGGTTACAAACAACAGTAATACATTCATAATTTGCATTACAGCAATTTTCTTTATGGCCTATATATCAAAGGGAAAAAGAGTTCATCTTTTAATCCTAATAATGGACCCACACTTGGCAGCAGGATGCTTTTTGCTAACAAACATAAAGTAATGTAAAAAATTTTGAAAGTCAAAATGGAATATTAAAGTAGCCTGGTCTGATGCCCCACAGTAATTTTTACATTGCAATTCCATTATCCGAGTTAATATTATTTGTTGTTACTACAGTTTTGCTGTTGCATCTCCCACTTTGTTACCTATGTTCACTGGGTATATGTTGGATTACATAATACTAAATCTGAACCAAAATATCCTTCAGGATCTGGAAAACAATGAAGTAATTTCTGATCAGCTAATTCAAGACCAAAACAACCACTGAGATGCTACTGCAAATCTGAGAGCATGCCAAAGAAAACCATTCCCCAAACATCAGATCAACCTTTATAAGATTAAGGAGGACTTAACAGCCCAAAGAACATAATGAGATCCAAGAAGCAAAGAACATATTATACAAATAAAAAGAGAATAAATACAGGTCTAGTACAGAGCTTCATGGTTACGTTAGCACATCAGAGCAAATTAATTCCTAATTTGTCACAGTTAAGTGCCATGCTAGAAGTGCTGCTGAGGAGGGACAGAATGGTACCAGGGTGACAAGAACCTTTTGTGAACTGAAGCTGCCACAAAAGCACTACTGCGGTAATATCTTGAGAAAAAATCCAAAGAGAATATACTGATATTGCAACAGCAGGAACTCTCCCTGCTTGTTGGAGCTTACATCATCAAAAATTGTTTTGCTAAAATCACCTTAAACTGTGGCTCCCCAACAGTTGATGTAAGCTGGGCTGTGGCAACACACACCTGAACTCATTTCAGCCCTGGAGTCACACCATCTGAGAGGGCCTTCAGCCTTACACAGAAGCTTTAACAGTGTGTAGAACATGTACTGTAGGCATTGTCTAGGCCAGTTTCTACAAGTCAGCCAAGTACTAGCTTTGAGAAGTAGTATCAGGGATAGACAGCAGTCTAATTACTAATAATAAAGACACTAAATCAGTGGCTGTAATTCCAGCTACTGGAACTAGCTCCAGTATTAGCATCAGCAAATATTGATTTAATAGAGGATGAGTTAATTGTTTGATCAAGGTTACTTGATTTAATTCCAGATGGTATTATTTGCTTTGCTATTTTTAGGCTCAAAACCAGTTAATTTTAATCAACCTCTGAGACAGATGATTTTTTTTTTGAATGAGAACTGCAAATTACCCTGAGGAGTAAGGGGAGTGATATGATTAAACACAGTTTTTATGTTGTTTCATTTACTGAAGTGTGTATACCATTGAAACTAAAGGTAACTCGCACTGCTAAACCCAGCTTTTAAAATTATTTTATTTTTTAGCTAAAACAAAAGGCACAATGTTTGTCATTACTTATGTTTTCACATTACATTTTCACATTCACATCTCCTTCATGCACACTAACTTTTCAAACTTACTGCTATTCAAGTTTGCTTACTTTTATCAAACAGAAAAAGATGGCATATTCTGGCACAGTTTAGAATTAAATTTAACTTGTTTTTTTTTCCCACCTTTCTCATATCTGGACACTTAAAAATTACATCTGCATTTATCTACATATTTCTATAGTAACTGTACATTTCAGAAGCAGAACTTGAAACACTCTACTTTCAAAAAAGGAAACACATGAAACCTGAAATATGAGACCATTTTCTGTGACAAATTTTCCACTGCACTTTGTTCAGTTATCAGCGTTGTCCACTTTAATGTTCCGTTTATCATTCAAAGGATTGAGGTACTGATGTTTAATGCTATTAAGAAGCTCTGATTTGAAAACATTTCCTCTACTATATCCTTCCTCTAGATGTTATGAAGCCATTTCTACAGAATATGTAGCTTAGGGAGATTCTAAATTAATTAATAGCTTGCTTTCAAAAGGAAGGTGAAATTTCATAATGGAGGAATACTAACCCTTAATCACCTCAAAAAAATTTCAGCAGAATTCTACACAAAAATACCCATATGATACTTTGTTCCTCTCTTCTTCCTTCACCCTTTTTCTATCTAGAAGTAAGATTCTGGGTTGGGGTTTTTGTTTTGCTTTTGTGATTGTTCTGTTTGTTTGGGGTTGGTTTGTTTGTTTTTCAAAAAATATATGTTAAAATGCATATTAAACCAGAATCTTTATATATAGTGTAATCATACACAGTGAACAGAGTAAGAATGGCTCAGTGGGTACCAGGAAAAGCCAGACCATAATTTGTTGCATTTCAAGTACACACATAATTTAAAGATGAAAAAACCTGCAACCATAAAACCACTTCAGGCATAACTTTAGCAGTCATTCTACAATGTCATAACATATATAAGCTACAGTAACTTTAACTTTTAACTGGAAGGATTAAAACAAACAACCAACAAAAACACCACCACCAAACAAAAACCAGGAAGTAATCTACTTGGTTCCTTCTATCAGCTATACTTGCATACTACACATATATATACACACAGGACTTGTATATTAGTACTTGTATATATGTAATAGCCTTTATTCTACCATAGACAGTTCTTTAAAATTTCCTTGTTTTTAAACAATCTGTCACCTGGTACCCATCTGAAACTCTATGGTTAGCTGCATTTCAATATCCTACATACTGTAATAGCTCTGCAAATAAACCAAACATTTTATAAATTAAGTTCAAGAAGTACTACACATTGTAAGACACACTGTGTTAAGATATATTGTCAGCTCTGTGACCAGTTCTACGTTAGGAAACTAAATCTCTTTTTCAGAAGTTGTTCTTTTTCTTCTCTTGAGCAAAAATGAGTGTGTTTTTTAGTAGTCTTGTATAAAAAGAACTTGGATGGACACCAATAACAGAGTAGGGTACTCACCCTTTGTAAAAGAAAAACCTTAAGTTGGGTCACAAAATAGAAATCCTTGTCCTCTGTGCACTCAAAGTTTAAAAAAAACAAACAAAACCAGTCTACATTACAACAGGTATCCTCTCTGCTACCTTAAAATGCTACTGCTTTTTTTGAATTCTTCTGAAATGCAACTATGACTTATGAAAAGTGGAAATGAAGTCACCAGATATATTGTTTTCAGTATAAAACAGAACTTTAGCTGAAATGAATGATTTAAAGTGTATCACACAAACAAAACATTAAGGACAGTTGCAATTAAGCAATAATAGCATACCTGTAAGTTGACTGGGTATTCTGTATTATCTGAATGAATGCATTGATTTTGGTATACAAGTTCAGGGTGAATAGGTCATTCAGAAAAGTATCTGCAAAGCTCTGTAAAGCATAT
>NC_138657.1:66386695-66429195 GCF_964273445.1 Streptopelia decaocto | reverse complement strand
CAGGCAGCAGGCAAGGCAGCAAATAAGCCACTCCAAAGGCTCCCACTACTTCCATCACTATGACCATTTTCAGTAAGGAAAGACGAAAACATCCTACTGAATTATTCCGATTTCAAAAACTTATATATACCAGCAAGGGAAATGTCTAGCTTGGGTCCATTCTATTTTGAACTTTGTGTTGGAAGGGGCACTATATTTCTCAATTTCCTGAAAAGACTGCTTTAGATATTTGTTTGGATTCCATGTTTGTGACTATTTACTAAGTAAACAGAACTAGATCTATTAATGTGAATCATCAGAGATTCTCTGAGCCAGTTCAAGTGTTCCATGGTTTTCATGTCCTGATAGTTCATACTGGTGTCATTCTTCAGCAACTACATTTGCCAGGCAAGCACACCTCCTATTCACTCTAAGAAGTTTGGCCAGTGTGTTTCCTATGGCTCTCCCTCCTGCCTGACATACAGGGCTAACAGCTGCCAGAAGTGATGGACATCAACAGGAATATAGTAAATATCTATGAGACATTATGGTGTTATGCACTTTCTTGCCCCCAAAATATTGTACAAAAATATTATTTAGAAGACTTAAAGATATTCGTATGATCAAAGCAAGATGTCACAGCCCAATAAAACAAGGGCTTAATTTGTTACTGTATACCTAACATCCACAAGTTGCTAAATGGGCCAAAAGTCTTGCTCTAAGTTACATTTGCAAACTGACACCCATAGATTTATAACAGAAAATGTACCTGTAAGGTTGATCTGTTCTGAAAGGAATAAGTAGTTTCTTACACCACCTACAAGATGTGTAAAAATCTTTGGAAAGCAGATAGAGAAACCTTTTCAAGTACAGTTTTGTTTAAGAAGTCTAAAAAGATCCAAACATACAAAGTCAACAAGGATCTGATCATTTTATTCTCTACATCCATTCAGTATGCCGTTTGGCCATAAATTTTTTTCTTCACACTTCAGTCTTTATCTTGGAGTCTCAAAATAAGGCCTCAAGTTTTAAGACAGTAAGGATTTTTCTTTTTAATTAACAAAGTTGCTATAAAGAATAATTTATTTAAAAACTACAACAAAGAGGCCACCACAACCTAAAATAATTATAGATTTTGTGGTTACAAGAATGCAAAATCTGAATTTTCATTTTTACACATTTTGCTACAGTTTCCACATCCCATTCTGCTTTCTAGCAAGTGTTAGGTTCCATGGACTTTCAGAACTATGTAAGAGCATTTGATTTGAGGCTGTTTTCAGCTGTGATAGTTTTCTTCCTAGTAGATGGTATAGTGCTGTGTTCTGGATTTTGTATGAGAAGAATGTTGATAATACACTGACGGTTTGGTTGTTGCCAAGCAATGTTTCAACCAAGTTAAGGACTTTCCACACAGAAGGCTGGAGATGCACAAGAAGTTGGGAAGGGGCACAGGCAGGACAACTGACCCCAACTGACCACAGGTATATTCCATACCATATGACATCATGCTCAGTAGAAAAGCTGGAGGAGGAAGGAGGGAATGTTCAGAGGGATAGCATTTGTCTTCCCAAGTCACTGTTATGTGTGGTGGAGCCCTGCTTTCCTGGAGGTGGCTGAACATCTGACTGCTGATGGGAGTTAATGAATTCCTTGTTTTGCTTTGCTTGCGTGTGTGGATTTTGCTTTACTTTTTAAAGTGTCTTTATCTCAACCCATGAATCTTCTCTACTTCTGCCCTTCTGATTCTCTCCCTAGTCCCACCAGTAGGGAGGGAACAAGTAGCTATGTGGTGCTTGGTTGCTGGTTGGGATTAAACAACGACAACATGGTACAAAATTAAGGTACTAACTAGTGGCTAAAGTCTTCCTTTCATTTTCCCCCCTTTTAATCTATTGACCAAAAATTCTTAAGTCTTTCCTCTCCTTGGACATCTAAAGTCAAATAAGTAAAAGCTGACAAACAACTGCATACATCTAATATTAGCTTATTCTCATACTTCAAGTTGTTATAGTTAGCTGCATTTTGCTTCGTAAACTGTATCCAAGATTCTTACCTTATCTTAAAAACTATGCAGGTTGTATATGAGTTTCATATTTTAGAGAACTAAAAGTTAGTACTTATCTTATCTCGAGAAGATAGGATGTGCTGAGAAGGTACATTTACTATCATCCAAGAATTTATATAATTTTGTGAAGAGTGCGTATGTGCTGTGATGAAAGGTGAAAAGTACACTAGTGATGAAGACTACTTACTTCATCCTGAAGACCCCCAAAACGACCACCAGAGGACACTGCGCATGCTTAGGGTAGTTCCAAGGTGTTGCAACTGATATTGTGAAATAATTGTGTAACCTAATGAATATGCAGTATACACGTTGTAACTCTAATGAATATGTATGTAACCAAACTGTATAAATGTAGTAGAGTTCAAAACAGTGGTCGAAGCCAGCTTTGGGTGCGAACCCCTGGTTTCCCAGCGCTGAAATAAAGCACTGCATATAACTACGCCCGTGGTTATGTGTCCTGATTGCTAACAAAGTCTCCATTTATAGTACCTCTTTTCAGCCTTCAGAACTTCACATAAATGTTCAATGGAAGTGAAGACTCCCACATGCCTGGCTTAAACCTACTGACAACAAACTTGGTTTCCTTAGTTATTTTTCATGGACACTAAAACAGAAGTCTGCACCTCTAGAAACAGGGGAAAAAGTAACCCAAACAAAATGATAGTATTTTACTAGCTTCTCCCAATCTTTCAAAATAAAAAAGTAGAAACATAAGATTAAATTATTCTAGACCTTGTCTCCAGTGCCAGCCAGTAGTTAACTACTAGGGAAAGAGTATAAAGAAATAAATCAACCCTAAAGTGACATTTCCTGTGCTATATGTGCCTTTAGAAATCAAGTTAAGGACTTCTTAACACTTAAAAACAAAACTAAACCATCAATGTTTAACAGACAATAGGTCAGGTGCTGGCTGTGGCTGCTGCCCTTTTAAAATCTTTTACACATTTGACTGTCACATCACTTAACAATCAATTTCACAACTTGCATGTTCTGTGTAAAAACCACAGTTTTATTACTTAAAAGCTGCAGGCTAAACCAAATGAGCTCAAACCGCTTGAGAGAATCTTAAGGTAAAATAAATTTTAAAGAAAGAGTAGATACTTAATTACCTTTTCCATACCATGATATTTATTAATATTTCCTCATCTAACTTTTTCTGCTCACTTCCTCTCCCCCACTTCAGCTCCCCAAACTGAAGGGCAAAGTAACACAAGATGGTTCAAGTAGTTAAAAAGCTGACCACTGCTGAACAGAGGTCTTCTTCCCCCTCGACCCAGCATACATCTTTGCCAGCACTCATGCTTACATGATCTCTCCATAAGCCAATTCAAAACAGCAGGAAATCAACACAGTAAGAAAAAAAAGCTGACAGTTTTTCTCCTGGGTTAATTAAATTGTGCAAGCTCAGCAAAATGTTTGACTAGCATCAGAGACCAGAGAATTGGAGAAGGGAAGAGGGAAATGAGACCTCCAAATTTAGCATTACATTGATTTCTCAAGGGACTTCACTCCTAGCTTGTTTAGGGTGCAAAGCTGAAAATGGTTTAGACTATTTTAACTTCTGGCTGCTGCCGAAAGAGCACCAAATCCTCCTCCTTTCTCAGTCCACAAAGGTACGTATGTTCCTACCCTGGTATGCTGGTTTAGCTGGAATCAAGTTAATTTTCTTCATAGCAGTTAGAATATTTTATTTTTAGAAGCCAGCATGGTATTTTGTCTTGGATTTAGTGTGAGAAGAAAGCAATAATACAACTTTTCCATGGGATACAGTTAATATTCTCTTTCCAGTAGCTGGACTGTGTTTTGGAGTTGGTATGAAAAGAATATAATAACTTATTGAAGTTTTGGCTGTTGCGAAGGAGACCAAGGACTTTTTCAACTTTCCAGGTGCAGGTGTTCATAGCAGCAGGGAGGGAGAATAGTAAAACAGCACCTATATTGGCATCCCAGTTGGTCAATGAAACATTCCCTACCATTTTACCATCATGCTCCATATATGGCCGGAGTCTGCTTTTATGGTTCGTTAGGTCCATTCAGGAGTTCTGTATTACTTCCATGTTATTTGTTAGTTTGATTTTTGGCCTTTTGCCTTTTTGCTCTCTCCAGGATTGGCTACTCAGGACCAGGATACTCTCTTCTCTGCTCTTCTGTGATCAGCTACATGGGACCGGTATTTGCAAGCAATTACCTTGTGCCTGCCTTATTGTACATTTATATATATATATTCATTATTATTATTGTTGTTGTTGTTGTCTTCCTAAACTGTTCTTATCTCAACTCTCTTGTTTCTCCCTTCCCTTTTGATTCTCTCCCTGATCCCACTTGGGGAGGGTAACCAAACAGTTGCCATGGTTCTACTTGCTGGCTGGGGTTAAACCACAACACCTTATACATCCTTATACATCAACACTAGCATCATCTCCTGTACTTGCATAATTAGCCGTAGCAAGCAGATCCACCTCTTTGATCATAGGAAGGGCACCCGGTTTATCTGAAGGTTGACAGATGAAAAAAGCATGCACAACATGAGTTATCCAAATGCATAATGAAATTAAGATGCTATGGACTAGGTAGACAAAAGTTCTATCTTCCTGAGCCACAGTCACAGGCAGGAACTACTAGTGGATGCCTATAATACAAATGGTAAAATGGTACAAGGACAGAGCAAGCACACACTACTATTCTTGATATATTTCCCTCAACCTCCAGCAATTGCCAACAAATCAGGTTCTACATGAGCTAGAATGACACCTATGTGCCACCAAATAAAGACTGCTCTCCAGCATTAGGAAAATCAATGCAAGAAACACTTCCCTGGCTGGACTGAGCAAGCCCAGTGGAGGTCTGAAGAAGATGAGAGGGAATTTCTCAATTTTGCTATTGAATAGCTTCACTATTGAAAGGACGTGCACCTCTTCAAAATTAATGTTACTGTTAACCTGGTATATGCTAATGTGCCGTGGATTCAGCCTAAGAACACAGAAAACCCAAAGCTGACAGCATGTATTGACTAGCTAATGAAAAATCTATGCTAACTTGATTCCAACCTAAAAATCCGTAATAGTGCAACTATACAGGGTACAGCTTTTTTTGCTATAGTATAATAAACTGTAAGTATTAACATTATGCACAATTATAGCAAAAGTAATTCAACAACTGCAGTAACACTGGCACTGTGCTAGTCATTGCCTGCAGAGCTTAAATATCAGGTCCAAAACTGCAAAGTACTTATTTACACTCTTGTTCAGTAAGGCTACATAAGCACACACACACACTACAGGCTGGAGCCTAAGAGCAAAAGTCAATGAAGGAAGATGAAAGGAGCAAAAAATACAATACTTGACACAGTTATCACAAACTGCCATGTTTTCTTAGCCATGAGTGAATGCTCTCTGATTTGAACAGGATTTCAAGTTTATGTGTTCATTTTCTTGACAAAATCATCATAAAAGACAAGATTTCTCTTTTAACAGTCAAGATATAACCATGCACAACTATACATGATTTTTAGCCTCTTCTGCATCTACAGCTTACAGAACTGAGTTACTACAACATTTCAAGTTAACTTTGAAAGCTTGGCTTTTTCATCGATTACTATGCTGCACACTATGAAAACCAGTGGCAGGGTTTTTTTGAAGTCAGAAAATTATTCCAAGTCAAAAATTACTGTATTTTAACATTTTTATAGCATTTCTGTTACTAGAGATTTCTCTGAATCTCCAGGGCTTCACATTCTGTCTTTGCCTCTCAACACGGTTATTTCCCTTCTCCTGCAATACATTCCGGCAGATTTTTTAAATCTTTGCCGTAGCAACAACTGAAGTTCCCCTTTTTGCCCTGGTTGGGGCATTCCTGAGTGCCAGCAACCAGTGGGAGCATGGAGACAGGAAGAGGAATGGAAGAATCCAATAGATGCAACCAGGACAAAAGCTCTTAAATTATGGGCTACTCAAAAAGCAAAAGGTCATGATGGCTGGGGATCAAGATTTTGCTGAGGTACTGCAAAAAGCAACTTTGATGGTTGAAGGCAAAGAAGAAAAGGGCTACTCTACCAAGAGAGCTGGAAGAGCATTTCTGATGGGCTGAAGAGTTGGAAAGAAATGAAAAATTTATCAGCCCATCCTGAAGCGACCCTGCAGTGCCAAAAATTCCAAGAAAGAAGGGCATGGCATGGAATGGGAAGTTGTAAATGCTAAGAAACACTTCTAGAGAAGGAAGAACAAGAAGTGGGGCCTCTGACATGGCAACAATTGGGGCTACCACAGATCTCCATTTTACCTTCTATAACCGAGTCATGATCTTCAGTCAAGACCTTGGTTTGGGAGAAAAGGCAGAGAGTCTATTTACTCCTTTCCCTGCCCCGCATTCCAACTAAGGATAACCAATTGGAAATGTTACAGTAACGGCCGAAATTAAACAGAATTACAATCATATTATGTGTGTAGGCAATTCACAATGCCTCAGTAAAGACACAATACAGTTTAATGAATATATGATGGACCTCCTGATTCTGAATGAGATTTCCACATATATGATATATATAATTTAATAATACTTAAAGTCAAGCCAGGATGCATTATGGTTGTCAGTCCACTTGTAACTCATCCTCTGTATACAAAGCACTACCATAAACTTAATGTAATTTTTTAGTTTTTCCTTAGATCCACATTTAATTCAGCACAAAATGATTATTTGTAACTGCTTAATCCACATAGGTGAATACGTGGCTCCATGCCATGAGTAAGAAAGCCACAAAAAAAGTACATATGATCAAAACTAAGAAAACATTACTACACGTGTGCATAATGGCACCAAAGTAAGGTTGCCAAGCAACTGTAACTACTGTATTTATTTCCAAAGTTTTGATAGACTGCTTAAGGAATTTAAGGTTGCAAAGCCATTGCTTTGCAAATGTTCTTGCCAAAAAAACAAAACAAAACACACACAAAAACAAACAAAAACCCCGAACAATACACACACAGACCCAAAACCAAAAAACCCCACAAAACCAAAAAACTTTTTTCCTTAATGTAGCATTGCTACTGACACCTATGGTGATAAACCTGGTGTGCAACATTGTTTTGCAAATTAAAATGACTACATCAGTAGATTACGGTTGTCAGTAGGACATGCACAAGACAGTTTTGCCTCAGGAGGCAGAAGATAATTGTAGACGCAAAAACAAGGAGATGCCAGAATCATGAGTTTCACCAGAGGCTTTGATCTTTCTTCAGCAGAGGTAATGGCATGGAGGAAGGAATGCAAAGAAAGCAATCCTTTCAAGATCTAACCATTACTAATTTAAATTTGTGAGATACTTCCAAAAAGGAACTAGTGTTTAGGTCTGCTCAAAAGGTAAAACAAATGAAACCAAAACCATTAAAAATATAAATAAATAACCAACCAAACAAAACAAACCAACACACTATGTAATCATTACAGGAACTACTGTGCTCTTCTCACAGCTTTTCAAGATATGTGTGGGTACTGTTTGTTTTTCCTGAAGTTTAAAATAATGCATGCATTGAAAAACACAGGGAAATAGGAATTCCTTCAAACAAGTAGTTTCATTTCTGGAGACTAGAGTCAACTTGCAATTATTCTGCAAATAATTATCTGGGTTGATGACTGTGTGTGTCACAGATGTTAACTCAGACACCACTAAGTAAATGCAGGTCCATTCTTTTCTCAGCCATTTCACATTAAGCAGTTTTTTATGTGGGACAGTGACTTAAGAAAGGTTATTTAATTTCAATGCAGTCAACTTGTATCCAAGAGTGCATGCAACATATTCACCGTCCTGAATCCCTGTGCTCTTGGATATGCACTGTAAACACAATAAATTGCTTTATCATGCTGAGTCAGTATAGCTGAGCAGCTCTACACATCATTCCTCAATACCTGTTTTGTATAAGATATGCCAGCCCTTCCCATTAACTGAGCTAACAGGCAGTTGTTGCATACAATCTTCTAATTATAACACAAATAAAGAATGGAGGCATGAGTTTCTTATCAATATATTGACCCTAAGAATTAGAGTTAGTGCTGATGGCTAATGGGAAAAAAAGGAAGAAGGCTACCATAATTCATATAGTGGACAGAAAGAAGACTGAGAAAATTTGTGATTTCCACCAGACATAGCATATTTCTTGAGTAACCGAGAAAACAAACTAGTTTTGTGCTTGAATTAGCAACAGAGTCACCATACAGCTAAAAGAATGTCTGCATTCTCTGCAATACTTCATACTTTACTTGCACAAAATGTATCCTGAACTGACTGGTAAAATAATTCAATGCAAAAGAATTGTTTAAATTTATATTTAAAAATAAACAGAGTTTCACATCACCTGCAGAACTTTCTGTGCTTGGGAAAACAAATGAACAACAACAAACAAAGACAAAAAACAAAACCAGCGTAAATTGGTTGGCAATATGATTATATTTTACAAAGAAAAAAAAAAAGTGTCAACACCAGTGCGACAGGCAAAAGAACAATCTTAGGAAGATTCCATAGTTTTAGAAAGGTGGTTTTAAAAAAGAGCTGCTTCACAAAAATCAATACACTTTCCCCATAGGTTCATGATGTAAAATTCTATAATCAAGGCTTGTAGATTTGTAATTATGGTATGTCAGCCACATTTAAACAAGACTGTTAAAAGATTGTTAAAGTTAAACTAACACAATTGCAATGTGAATTGTCTTAGTCTCATTCTAATCTACTGGTGTCACTTCCACTTAATCAGATGGAAACTATGGGTAAATGTCAGTACTATTTTCACATGACCCAGCTTACTTTGTTTGTAGTAGTTTTAAAAATCGTTGGCAATCTGAAATGAGAATAAGATTTTTTTTTTAGTTTTTATGTTTTTGTTTTATTTTGTTTTGCTTTGTTTTTCTTCTAATCAATTCCCTCACTATCCAGCAGGTTGTCCAAGTTTGGATTTACTGAGAATAAGACTATTTTGAAAGGATTAAAGCAGAAATACTGCTTGTTAGGACATAAGGCACAAATGCAGCAAACATTACTATTCGCGCTCATCAAATCTACTTTTTCTGAATGACAAACAAATGAAAGTATGCAATCATCAAGAGTCTGGCTATCAAAAGGTTCTCCCCATTCAGAGTTCAAATTTTTCACTTACACATAGCAATGTAAGAAAAATGAAGGCAAGCAAAGTACCTGCGACCTACAATATATAGTCTCTTGAGGGCAGTACTCAAAGAATTTATGATATACAGATTAAAAAAAAGCTCCTCAAAGCAGAACAGCTGCTTTGTTCTTAGTTTGAAAAAAAACTATGAGTTACGTAACTAATGAGAGAAAATAATGTCCTACAACAGATGACTAAAAAAAAGACAAAATGTCAAAAAAAGTTCAATACCTCCTAATGGTTCTTGATCCTTATCTTTTTTTATATACTCTTATAGCTTGAGCATTGAATGTCCCTGAAAATCAGTATTACAGGCTAAATTCAATGTACTTTTCTAAACTGCAGATACAGAAAAAACTCAGGAAAATTAATTGAAGTGTTAAGCCATTCCCTTTATGGCATGTTTAATAAGCCTCTATGTGAGCCTTCTCACACACTAGGAATAAATACAAATATACTTTTTCTAGTCCAAAATAAGAGGACAATGTTAACGCTCCTAACTTGACTCAAGTCACATGCATACCCAATGTGGTAGAGCATAACTAGGCTTCTAGTTGAAGAAGGGTGGAGTGGGAAAGAGCCACACCTCTTCTTGTATCTGCATGCTGCCATCACAGAAGTAGGAGCTGCTACTGTTTTATCTCCCCTATGGGAAGGTAAGATAACTCCTTTTTGCCTTTTTTTTTTTAAGCTACCTTCACTTACAGTATGCCAGCTGCTGCAGAGTAACTGTAGATGTGCCTATTGTTACCACACAACAAACATAACCTAAGTTTACTTGCCTATTCACACAGCCATGCTCCAAAAGCAAACCTGGATCCTGTTGATGGTATCTGTATTATTTCTCTGAATGTTTTATTCCTTTTCTTTGTACTAGCCCTGAAACATGTACAGTTGTGCGATGAGCTAGACCAGACAGGCCTCATCCTTCAAATAGTGTTTTTTTTTCAATCCTGGGTTTTTTTTGGTGTATCAGCTCCCTGAAATATACATACGTGTGGCCACCTAGGTCCTTGCACTGGGCACAGAGGAGGAGGTTGTAACAGCCCCTAACATCTGGATTAGTTTACGCCATCATGGACCAACAACATGCCTTCTCCTGTCACAAATGACAATTGTTTCAGCTCAGAGGAATCCCCACCTACACAGTACCCCTGAAACATACTGTAACTTATTAAGCACTGTTTTTAAGAGGTCACAGAATTTGTATTAGGTTCATAAAATAGTTCTCAAGAATAGTCAGACTTTGCCTGAACTTATTTTGGCCAGACTAGAGATTTTTTTTTTTTACTTGTTCAACTGTAAACGCTATTGTGACTAGGTGAGAATTACCTTTCTTCTTATTTTTGCTCAGCTTTGTACAATCTTGTGGTATAACACTATTGTATTGATTTTTGTTACTAACAAAAATGAGTTCTCTCTGACTTAGAATAAAAAAGTAGCATAAATGATCAAATCTTATGAGAGCAGGCGGATGGGATGATAGCAAAGCCCTTGAAAATATAGACACAGGAAGATGCTGAAATGCCCCAGTGTCACCAATAGTCAAATATTGGTCAAAGGAATGAAACCCCGAGAGACAGGCAAAACCAGTTTTAGGATAACAAAGAAAAATTATTCAACACATGTAATACACACCATAGGCAGTAAATTCAGATAAAATGTGGAGTGCAAAACAAGAAAGCAAAATATCTGAATTTTTTATATGCATTTCTATATGCAAACTCTGAGAAGTACAAAGCAATCAACATCATACTCCTTTCAACAAAGGATTTAGGATGCTGATGACTTTGCTTGAATTTGTCCCCTCCCCACTACTGAAATGAACCAGTGGCCCTAGGACATAGAGAGCCAGCAAAAAGGTGAGTATAACATCAGGGAAAGGCTACTACTAAGAACAAAATAGGAACATTAGAAACTTTGTGTATGTTAATTTTGACTGTATATAACTTGAACTGTCTTAGCATCATTGTAACAGAACTAATATCCAGTGGATTTAAGCAATCTAATTTGTAACTGGCATGCAACAAGCTTGGAACAAAATATCATGGATTTCCATGAATCAGGTGAACTAACAGAAAAGCCACACTAAGCAGTAAAGAAATTGCTTACACAGGACAAACACACAGTACTACATTTTAATATCTTGTTCTCAGCTCTCTCAAGCTACAGAAGCAGAGAAATGGAGAAAAAGAACATGCAAGCTAATCTCTGTGTTAAAAGCACTAGGGACAGCAGCATACAGACATCAAGCAAGATCCATGTGCAGTTATCTGCATTAGGCCACTTCCAGGTCCAAAGGGACATAGCCACATGGTACAGCATTCGCCATGTAAACACTCACATGAACACGTGTGAACACTGCACTAGCTCTGCTGGTGTCTCCACACAGTTGTTCAATGCCTAGTAAAGACTTTCTCCTCACTGTTTCCCAGTCTATAAGCATGAGGAAAAAGCTTGTTCAGGTAACTTTTGTGATGAGTTATCATTCAGCAATGGTCACCTGAGAAGCTATTCAGTATTACCACACAGTTCTCTCAGTAAAACTATCCAACAGCAGCAACAAGCCAGTAGTGAAACTTGTACAAATTACAAATTATGCAAAGTAAAATTGTGTCTTATTAGATAAAATAACTTTCTCAAAAGTCTCTGGACAAATGAGTTATACTTTTAGCTAACAAAAAGTATACAGCGACTGAAAAAAATGATAAGTAATTCTATTTCCCCCATATCTCAGAACAGTTTGTCTATAAAAACTAACCCAAACCACCATCCACTTAAAAACAGACAGGGGTCATTTACAATGTTCCTGTCCAGCAAAGCCAGTAACCACAACACAGGTCATGAAATGGACCCAAAGCAAAAGGCAGTCACCAAGCCACTCAATAAGACTGCACAAAGCTTTCTAGCCTAATAATAACACACAAGTTCATGACTTGCATGACCTGCGTAGTGACAGGAAACAGAACTTTACAATCATATAATCAGTGTTTTCCTTACAGCAGTCCTTAAGAACCTTTGGAACCTAGGAACTCAGAAGTGCCTTTATCTAGCATAAACCGAGTGATAAATCTGTATCCATTTTACTTTTCTAGTCTGCAAGTCCAGTCTTTCACAGCTTATCAGGTATGAGAAAGTGTGCCCATCTTACTGTTTAATTTTTTACTAACTGAAATTATTAGTCATAATACAAAGTTGTTTGTCTGAAACTGGACTATTTAACATCCTCATCTGGCACACATACTGATTTCTCTCTTTGCCTGAGCCAGCACAGTCTTTGAAGGATGTAACCCTAATAAACCCTTCTGTGACCAAGTATTTAACGTCAAAGCCATGTGTTTACAGTTGTAACAAGAGGGATTCAGGCAGTTAAACTGCAGCTTTTCTTAAAAAATAAGACTGTGTTAAAGCTAGTAAAATATGAGACTCAGATTATGAATTCACCATCGATTTTGCAGGGTAAACTTTCAAATTAGAAATGACCTATTCAGCAGTTATTTTGGTAAAACAGGTAAGACTTCATGCCTCGGCATGTTGTCCAAGGGGACTGCCCTGTACACTGACGGGGCAGCGTGAGTCCCCTGAGCTCTCAACATCACTAACGAAACAGAACAAATTCCCGCTTAATTGTCGTCTGGAGAGAGAAAGGCCTGCTAATGAGGGCGGTGCGCGAGGGGACGATGGCGGCAGCAATGGCAGAACTCGTGCCAGGGCCGCTCTCTGGCACACCCCGGCACACCCGTCCAGCGCAACAACACCCCCAGCAACTCCCCGGCCCCGCAGCCGGCACGGCCCGCAACGCACGAAGCCCCCCCGGCAGCTCCTCCGCCCGGCCTGGCGGAGCCTCCGGGGACCACAGCAGGGCCCCCTCTCCGCTCAGGGCAGCGAGGCCGCCCGCGGAGCTCGCAGCAGGGCCGAGCCTGCTCTCCGCTCGCCCCCTCAGGACCGCCTTCGGCCTCCCCAAACAGCTCCCAACGTTTCCCCAACGTTCCCCAACGTCCCCTCAACGGCTCCCAACGGCCAAGGCGCGCGCCACCTCGGCACGGCGGGACGGGAGATGCAGCGCCCTCCCCCATCCCGGGCGCACTCACCGCCTCACGACGCCGGTCTTGATCTTGATCTGCCTCAGACGCGGGTCGGCCATGGCGGGGCAGCGGCGAGGGCCAAGGCCCAGCGGCGAAGGCTGCGAAGGGACGGCCCAGTGCCGTGACTGCGCACCCCAGCCCCGCGCATGCGCCGAACCGCCAGCCTGGGAGACACCATCGGGAGCGGGGGAGTGGCCCCGCGCTCCCCCCATCCCAGAACAGTGGGGGCGTCCGGGCAGCGAGGGGGGGATGGGGAAGGATGTCGTCACCATAGCGACCAGTGAGGGCCGGGCCGCGCGCGGAGCGGCCTAGGCAGGGCTGCGGCGTCCTCGGGACGCTTAGTGTCTTTCACCGTTAGCTCACAAGCACACACGCAAAAAAGTGCGAGTCCACTGTCAGATGCAGAACAAGGAAGGGTAACAGCTCCCAGGGCGCTGTCTGTAAAACCGCGCAGTTACAAGTCCCAAAGGGGAGCTTGGACCAGAACGGCTGCTGGACAGTGAGGCCGGGCCCCCTGGGTGGCCAGAGATGCCCCCACCACTGTCTGCCTCCTCTGAGGACTGAGGAAGGGACTCGCATGCTTTTACGTGATTTTCGAGTCTAGATTATGATCGTTATATTGATACAGCAGACCGCTTACTAAGATCCAACCCAGTCTATAGAGGGTCCGGGTGTTCAGAAACCATAAAATGTGTTATAAAATTCAGTATTATGCAACTTACAAGTTATACTACACTGATTCTGCTTGTAGAAATCCTGTGCCATTCTAATAATAAACTCTGTGCTATACTAATAAAAGTTTGTTAAGAAAATGCTGTATTTGTAACTACAACTTAATGTTGTCTCATTCTGCCAAGGATCTCTACAATAACTTTTCTGTCCCCTCAGTGTCAGGTGGCTGGTAGAAACAAACATAGGCAAGAGCAGCACTGCCAGCTCAGTCCTAGAGGTATAACTGACACTTCAAGGGCTGTTTTCCTTCATGATTATACTTAGCTGTAGCTAACAATTTAAGGGATCAAACTCTTGAGGGAAAAAAGAAAAAAAAAAAAAAACAACAAACAAAAAAAACCCAAACTTTGAATCCGTGTTTGAATTTCCCCAGAAATAAATAAGAAAGATTTATTAATGGAAGCTTTTTTTTTTTTTTTTTTTTTTTGGTGGAGTACAGTTCAGGAAGGTCTGCAGAGACCTTTTTTGTGCCACATCCTTCCATCCTGTGTAAGTCGCTTGCCACGACTCTTGACATTGCCAGTGACTGATATTTCCTAAGCAAAGATGGGTGCAAGGGGGGATGTCATGTTGCTTTTGGTGATGCGCCAGTTACAGGTCATTAGCCAAAGGCTGTGGGAGTGTGGCTGGCACTACTGGACGCGTTCAGACACAGCATAGGGAAGGCCAAGATTGCTCAAGTCCATGGAGCTGTGTCTTAATTCACAGATGAGGACAAATGTGACCCCTATTACCGAGCTCAGCAAGCCTCCCCAGAGGAGACCTGCGAGATGGGCCAGCCCAAACAAAGCCTTGGCTCAGCAGGTTGTCTCTGCCAGAAAATGCAGGTCTCAAAATCAACAGCCTGCATAACACCCTGAATGAATATGACCTGGATACAAGTTCACAGGTGTATTATGTGTTTGATATGCAAACCCACCATCAGGAGGAGAAGGAAGCAAACAACATTCCGGCAGCTACAAGGGAAAATGCTGTCCCTTACTTCCACAGACATTCAGACCTTATTAATCTGACTTTAGAAAGTTATATTAGGTCATACTGGGGCTGAAACAGTACTCTAAGCAATTCCAAGGCAGTACGACGACACACTTTGAAAACACAGACCACTGCAAGGAAAGCTGCATTAACACCATGCACTTACATAACAATTATTTTTTCAAAATTAGTCTTTGATGTCATTTCTATATTGGACATAGTTGTTCCATAAGTGAGGAGGCCAACAACAAATAGCAGTATGAAAATAAAAATTGCCTAGAAGCAACTATATTAAGAAAAGTAACTCATGTTTCCAAGTGCTACAAATGTTATATTTCTAGCCCTGAAACACTGACTCACATCACTGACAGTATTTAGGCTTAGCTACTGAATTTTAGAAGTAGAATGCAGTTGTTTTCTTACTGCTAATTCAGATAACTGAACAGATTATTGTATACCAAAACTGAGTTCACACTTAAACACATATGATGATAACTTGAAAACAGTGTTACTGGTGGATGCCGAAGTGTATTGTAAAATGTGTCTAAAAGTGTGATCTACTTAATTATTAATACATCTTTGTATTAGTACCTAAAATTATAAGTTAACACTCTTTAAAATTGTAATTTTATTTCTAGGGATCCAGATATCAAGGAAAGTATGTATAATATTTTACAGGACAGACACCCCTATTTTATTTAAAGGAGTTTTAAATTTTTTTTTTTAAAGAACTCCTTTGAAACAATTGCTAGCCTAGTCAGTAGTAGATATGTTTCCCTGTCAATTAGTCATGTCATACCAGAGTTGAATATACTCAGTTATTAAGATTGTGAATCTTCAGGTGGTACAGAAACTGTTGATTCTTCAAAGAATTTTGGCAGCATTTGACTTGTGTTACATCTAGTTGAAAGATCTCATAAGATCTATTAGCGTTAAGTCATGTGTGCACACTGTTGAATAGAGAGGCAGGTGCCTAAACACAATTTGCTGATGCCCTAGCTATGCTAACACAGTACACGGGACCTGTACCTTCACATATTCCCCTGTGTTGCTTCTTCCCTGCATCTCACATGTAAAGCCGCAGCTGCTGTGAATATGACTTCCTCTCCTCTGACTGGTGTCATCTGACCATCTCAGCTTTCATTTGGCTCCATATAAGGAATATTTCCAAGGTAGTTTGTTACATGTTTTGCACAAGTTTACTTGAGCAGGTGTGTCACTGCCAATGTCCTATGCCTTCTGTATAAAAAATTCCAGCTAAGTCTTGTTTATTTCTTCTGGATAAGAGCACACATGGTGATTACTGCTCATTCCCATTGCACTGAAGAACACAGAAGTGGAGGCAGCTAATCAGCCTGATGAACTCAGATCCCTGCACATGTAAACAATTACATAATAGATGTTTAATCTGAAATGTTCACAGTGCACCCAATTCATGTTCAAGGGAGCACAGCAGGCTTCAAAGCACTTCCTGCAACTCATAATATTCATTGTGAAAGACAAGCTTAAGAAGTTAATGCCACACATATGCTTTGTCACAACGAAAGAGCAGACAAAATCAAAAGCATGGCAGTATGCCACAAATCCTTCTGATATTAGCAATTCCCAGTTAACACATCTCTCAGTTAAAGACTACCCTTAAGAGACACACAACTTCTACTATGTGCAAATAGTAAGTTTCATTAATCCTGTACTCTCAGCATTTCTCTTTCTCAATTTTAAATTAATTTCCTTGGTTTTAGTAAGAATATTTCTGAAATAACAGGGCTCTTGCAGTGGAGCTGTTTTGTGTTGTTACACCACTAGTTCATTTGCACTGCAGAGTCAATACGTTTGTCAGCTGCTATGTTTTGAATAAGAGGTATTATGCCACTCCCACCTGTGCTGCCGAAGTAACAATGTACCTTGCAGAAGGAGGTACAGTCAACTCTGAAGTCCAGTGGCGGTGGCCCAGTGGCAGTTTCCATCATCTCGTCCATTACCAGTTGATTTAGACAGCTTGAAAAACCCATGGACATAGCCATGCCAAATGTACATTTGCTTCAGCTGAAGACTGAGACCATTACTTTAATAAGTAAATGCTCAATGAGCTTTTATACTATTTTGTTTATCCATCAAAACCATCTGTGCAATTTGAATATAATTTCATTTTCATTTATGATAAAACAAAATGTGGAAATTATTTAGTCTTTGATTTTTTTTCTCTGGTATTAAAAGCAACTTGCATTTCAGCCTCCCTAAAGGGTATGACATAAATAAGATTAGATTTTGAATAAAAGTTAGCAGTGTCTCCTTAATCTTTTAAATACATTCAGTAGATAAAATTAACCTCTGTTCAGCTGGCCAGCACAAAGCTAGGCAGGATTTAAGTGCACAAGAATGATTTTCCCTGGTAGTGAGCATACAACATAGTATCAGTGTTCTTTGAAGTACAGACCTCTTGACTCACTTTCTTATCAGGTGATCATCACTGGTCAAAATGATCTTCCAAAAATATTCACCCCAAAATGCTTAGAGAGTTGTTCAATGTCAAAAACACAGGCAAGTAGCACAGGCCATAGGATGGGACACAGATTAAATGGGTTCCTGCACCAGAGTTTGTGAGATACCTGTTGAACACACTGAATATGGAGGGTGCTGTGTTTTGTTACAGAAGAGACTCAATTGTGTTGGGAGTTTGGGTGAAGCAGGAAGGAGACACCAGGCAGAAGCTGAAAAAAGTCAAGGACAAAGTCTGTTTCCGTGTCTTTCTTTGTACCTTCACCAAACAACACCAGGACAGATTCTTATTTCATCTCTGCTTCTATGAAAAGGAAGTAGCCCACTATGATTTGGAGGTATAACATCAGAAGAAAACATACTCATCTTCAGCGAAGTTATGGTGACAGTACAAATTACCATGGGTAGAGAAGGCTGCAATGGTGATTCCTCAAATATGACAGTACTGGGGAGTGCAGGTTACAAAACAGCCCTCTCATACAGTTTTGAGGGTTAAACTGTGCCCATAATAAATGCTAAGCTACAATTCAAACCTTTTTTAGCTAACTTGAGGCTTTTTTTAAAAGCAGTTTTTCCTAGCTCAGGCCAAGCATTAGGCGAAAAGCTGGAAGTAGTGAGAGAAAAAGGGATTTATGTGCATGCATCAAAAGGAGAATATATCCCTTTGTGAATTATTTCCATGGGTCCCCTACCTACAAATGAAGATATATGAGATATAACAATTCATTGTTCTGACACACATTACAATCATGATGTGCAGTTTTTAATGCATTGTGTTACATTAAGCTTAGCCCATGGTCTAACACCATGTAACATAAATTTCTGTGAAGGGAGTAACGTAACACGATACTGTCTTTTAAAAGACACACACGATTTTTTCAGATCACCTACTTTTTATCCATGAATGCCCAATCTAAAAATCAAGGTGGCAGACGAAAGTGGAGTGAATGAGTATCCACAAACCAGAGTATTTATCTTGTGTAGTTTTGCTCATTGCTACCTGTAGTCAATGACTCCAGTCAATTTTTATGTTGTAATGCATGAGCAAAGTTGATGGACATATTTTTTTGTCACCCCCAGTTAGATTTTATTCAGGGTCAATCAAGGGAGACCTAACAGCCATTAAGACTGTAAAACACACTGAGAATTCTCACAAGTGTTTATTTCTCAGTGGAGAGAGGGGCTTTGATTATGAACCTGTCACTAACTTTGTTTTGACTGCTCTCTTTTTGTCCTACCTTGCACGTAGATTTTCTGTTTTAATTTATAGCTTATTTTAAAATAGAAATATCAGTGTAAGTGATTCTCATTGAAATGAAATAAAATGAATTATTGATTTGGCAATAACTGGATAGAGCAACATTCCCAATGAAAGATCAAATTAAAATCCAAAGTTGTCATGGTTTAACCTCAGCTAGCAATCAAAACCATGGTATCTGTATGCTCACTCCCTCTTCCACAGCTGGCACACCTCCAAGGAGGGGAGAGAATTTAAAGGGGAGAAACTCAAGGACTGAGATAAAAACAATTTGATAAAATAACAAAATAATGCTAATATTGTACTACTACTATTGATATACATAAAATAAAAATAAAATATAAAATAAGTGGTACTCAATGCAATTCCTCGCAAACTCCATCCTTGCCAAGCAGCCAGCCCTAGGAAGAGAGAGGGCACCCTGGTCCTGAACAGCCAGTCACAGGGAGAGAACAAAAAAAGGCCAAAAAGACAGAAAGGCCCAGAAGCCACTGTGAAACATCAGGATGGCAAAGGCTGAACTAAAGGAACTCCTGAACAGAACTCAACCAGAACCATCCAGAACTGGAACTGGTCTCAC
Organism: Streptopelia decaocto; assembly: GCF_964273445.1. Lineage (NCBI taxonomy): Eukaryota > Metazoa > Chordata > Aves > Columbiformes > Columbidae > Streptopelia > Streptopelia decaocto. The sequence continues at coordinate 66,409,871 of NC_138657.1, read as the reverse complement.
AAGCTAGAAAACCCAACTCTCCTCAAAAATGAAGCATGATGCTAATGGGATGGAATACTCTCACTGATTACCCTGGATGCCTGTCAAGCTCTGCCCTATCCCTGCCCCCCTTCCTTGCTGTTTTACACGTGTGGGCAGAGAGCTCAGAACAGGCCTTGGCTGCCAGACAACAACTAAGATATCAGTAAACTCTTATGTTCTCTCTGTTTCAACTCTAAGACACTGGAAAGTTACTTGAAGAAAAGCATTAACTCTCTCCTGGAGTGTTATCTTCTTGTTTTCAAACTAAATCTGAACAACAACTGTGCTAGCCATGAAATAGAATAATTTATAATTGTGTGAAGAAAATTAACTTGCTTTCAGTTAAACCAGCACAGAAGTTTAAAGAACTCACAGAATAAAGCTGCATATAAACAATCTCTTGGTGGGGGGGAGGGAGAAGAAGTAAATTCTGTATGTTTTTACATATTTATACATTTGCTTATATATATCTCCGCTTGAGTCATTAGAAAGATTCAGGAATTTTTAAGACTTTTTTTATCAATGTCTTGAAACTAGTCTTCAATGCCTGCTTGATTCCTAAGTTCTTAACTTTGTTTTTAATTGAACCTATTCTGTGGTACGATACAAAACAAAACAATGAAACTCGTGGACATGAACTGACGTCTGTGTGGGTTTGACTGATCAAATGCTTCAATGCAAAGTTTAAATACCAGCAAAGGTGATTCCTCCTTTTATTTTGGCCACATCTGAACACTTTCCAGAGACTGAACAATCAGGACAATATTCTCCAATGAAGAAAAAAATCTTTGCCAGTGCTTAGTGGACAGGAACATGTTGGTAGCAGACAAAGGTGGAGGACTACAAAGTAGCTGGCACCAAATAGGCAGATCATGCTAATCTCCCTTATGGTGCTGCATGTGATGTTTTGAAATCTTCTCATGAGTCAGTAAAAAAGGAAAATATTATCTGTAGACTGTAGCATCAAGATGAAGCAGTATTTAGAAAGTCTAAGGGACAATGAAACGTATGCTTTTAATAGGACAGCAATCTTTATTGACAGAGATAAATATACTGTCATGAAAGAGCTTGACATTCTAAAGCAATGGGAAGGAAATAACACAACATTGTGATTGAAGCTTAGCACTGTACAGTAGCAGTTTAGCACATTTAAAGTAGTTTTGAAATTAGTGTGTTATAATTGGGTAATTATCATAATGGAGGAGTTTCTAGTGTGCTCTTGCAGGAGTCTGTTCACCAGGCCTAAGCTATTCGATATATTTATTAATCACCTGTGAGGAAGTATAAAATAATTGCTAGTAAAGCCTACTGCTGGCATAAATGTTGTTGACATTGTAAGTAATAAGAACAGATTACTTCTGTAAAGCAATTTAAACTGCTGGGTGAGATAAACTAATTTAAAATATATAATTTTAACAGTGGAAAATCAGGGTCATGCATGTTGGAGCAAAGAATATAAGTCAGACTCACAGAATGAAGAACTGTGACTTGAAACCAGTAATGCTGGCAAAGGACTGTTGGGTTGTGATGGCTAACCAACCAAATGTGGGCCCAACTGTAATACCATAGCTGACAGTAAGTGGGTATCATCCATCAATATACTGACATGTTGGTGTTATGTAGGAGTCTTAATATCCAGAAATGCCAAAAGACAGAGGCTCTGGCTGGATTCACATCCCCAGTTCTATACTTTAAAATGAGAAAAAAAGCTTGTAAGGCTCAGAACAAATATATGGGAGTGATACAGTACTTGGAAAACATACCCCACATAGTAAGGCACAAGAAGCTAAGGGTATTTAGTCAGCAAAGAACAAAAGAAGCAATTTAGTCAGTCTGTAAACTACATAGAGAAGGAATTTCTGATAGCAACAGGTACACAACCCAGATGAAAGAATGAGTGGTAGGATAAAACAACAAGCTCAACTAGACAACCTGGGGGTCCTGGTGGACAACAGGATGACCATGAGCCAGCACTGTGCCCTTGTGGCCAGGAAGGCCAATGGCATCCTGGGGTGTATTAGAAGGGGGGTGGTTAGTAGATCGAGAGAGGTTCTCCTTCCCCTCTACTCCGCCCTGGTGAGACCACATCTGGAATATTGTGTCCAGTTCTGGGCCCCTCAGTTCAAGAAGGACAGGGAACTGCTGGAGAGGGTCCAGCGTAGGGCAACGAAGATGATGAAGGGAGTCAAGCACCTCCCTTATGAAGAAAGGCTGAGGGAGCTGGGTCTCTTTAGTTTGGAGAAGAGGAGACTAAGGGGGGACCTTATTAATGTTTATAAATATATAAAGGGTGAGTGCCATGAGGATGGAGCCAGGCTCTTCTCGGTGGCAAACAATGATAGGACAAGGGGTAATGGGATCAAGCTGGAACACAAGAGGTTCCACTTAAATTTGAGAAGAAACTTCTTCTCAGTAAGGGTGACAGACACTGGAACAGGCTGCCCAGGGAAGTTGTGAAGTCTCCTTCTCTGGAGACATTCAAAACCCGCCTGGACATGTTCCTGTGCGACCTCACCTAGGTGTTCCTGCTCCAGCAGGGGGATTGGACTAGATGATCTTTTGAGGGCCCTTCCAATCCCAAACATACTGTGATACTGTGAAAATCAGGATTGAATTAAAGGGCCAAATTTTAAGTACCAAGTAATTAACTACTGGGAAAACTACCAACAGTTAAGGGAGACAGAGGTGTTTAAGACTGGATATTTTTCTGTAAAATAAGCTTTAGCTTAAAAGCAAGTAAGGGCTCAGTGTAGAAATTAGCAGGTCAAATGTGTGCAGTGGTTTAGGCCAGACAGTCTTAGTACAATAGTTTCCTCTGTCACTACAAGTCTGCTTGTCAAAATGCATGTACCCAAACTGAGGAACCAAACTTTTGTACTGAAGACTCAGCTGCAGGATCGAACATCCACCTGTTGAGAGCAAACTTAAGACTGAAGTCCTGATCCTAGACTATTAAGGGTTTTGTTTTGTTTTGTTTTGTTTTTTTTCCATGGGGAAGGAAGGCGAGATAGATGTCTGTGGTGGTTTGGTTTGGTTTGGTTGGGTTGAGTTTTGGATTTGGTTTGGGGTTTTGTTTTGTTTGTTTGTTTCTTGTTTTGTTGTGTTTTTGTTTTTGTTTTTTTTTTATACACAGGGTGTTGGGGTGCAGAAGATGCTAGAAATAGTTACAGCAAAATGTCACATTGTAAATATTTTAGCAATACTGATTTTGCTAAAATTAGCCTGATCATGCCAGTTTAATGTGATTTTCATATATCTAGTCTTCAGTGAGGAATTAAAATATTTCTATTTTCAGAAATATAATTGGTTGTTTTCAATATTGTACGGATTTGACTGGGATAGAGTTAACTTTCACAGGAAGCTGGGAGGGGAAACAACCAGGACAGCTGACCCAAGGTATGTAAAGGAATAGTCCATACCATATGATGTTATGCTCAGCATGAACCTGGGGGAGCTGACCTGGGGAGGAACTCACTGCTTGGGGAATTGCTACTGTTTGGGTCTCTGTTTTTTCCAGGACTGGCTGTTTGGTGCAATTTTGTTCAAGCACAAACCACAGACTGGGTCTCCCTACTTCCAGGATTGGCTCTATGGGCCCAGTGTTCTCAATTGCTGCTCAGGAGTGGGCTGGCATTGTTTTTCTGGGTTGATGAGCAATTGCATTGTGTATCCCTCTCTCTGTATATTCATTCATAGTTATTATTTGTTGCTCTTTATCTCTTCCTTTGCTGTTCTATTAAACTGTTTTTATCCTAACCCCAGAGGTTTATATTTTGTTTCTTGATTCTTCTCCCCATCCGACCAGGTGAAGGAGGAGTGAGCAAGCATCCATGTCTTCCTAGACATGGCTGGGGCCAAACCATGACAAATATATATAAAGCTTTCAAAATACTTACTGGAGCAATAATTCATAATCCCTCAGAAAGCATGAGCATAATAGTAAACTAAGCCCTTGAAGTATCGGGTGCATCTTGCTTAAATTAAACTGTGTGAGGATTAGGTGTCTAGTCTGTGCCTGCTAGGCTTCTTTTACACTGAAGAGAAACAGACATCTCTAGAGTTCAGTTCATGCTGAGTAAGCTGGGTATCTAAAACTGTTCGGATGATTCATCATCTACAAATGACTGAATTTAGATGAGATGAATCCACACTGAATGTTTAAAATCAAAAGGTGATCCCCTCCAACTCAACTGTCTTTTAATCCTGGAGATGTTTGAAGTTTGTAGGCACTGCATTTCCAACATTGACCGCAGGGAAAATTCCTCTAGGCATGCAGCAAAACACATCAGAGCTGACCATATCCAGCATGCCACTCCTGTGGCTAGTTTCAAAATTCCAGCAAGGCTTTCTGTCCTTTCATCATATTTGGAGTGATTATTTGCCATTGTTTTTACTGCTCACTTTAACCAAAACTGCCCTGGATTTAGAAGAACATGGGTCAATGCATAATTTTTCCTGCCAGGAAACAATCCTCAGTGAGAGCACAGAAAATATTAGACAAAGAAAAATTTCTTTTTTTCTCCTGTTAGTGCAGCTTCGTGTTTGCTGTAATAATTCCATATGACTGAAGCAGAGAGAGAAAGAAGAATGACAATGTACCCAAGTGGCTACATCACCTTCCTGTGGGAAAATATGAATATGCAAAATGGGAATCCACCACAGAGCAGGTGGATTAGGAAGGGCTCCCATCTCCAAAAGTCCCCACTTACATGCTCATATGGACTCTATCTTAGGGGACTTTCCTGCACAGAAGAGGGAATTTAAACAAGGTGAAAGTTCAAACCTCTGAGCTGCTGTGTAAAACAGTGACACCAATGCATTTAGACTTTTAAAGAAAAGATGTAGCTGTCTAAATTAATTAGAGGGTTCAGGCAGGGCATCCTGAGTATAAGGAAGCACCTGAAAATACATCAGAGAAGGCACTGAAAGGCCAAATTTGAGATGGTAGGTATGGTTTTCATACTGGTACTTTCTGCAGTCTCCTGCTTAGATTCTGATTGGAGAGATGTAATGTCCCAGTGGCTGTACCGGCAGTCCATGCACACAGTGTGGTTGCTGGGAATTTCTAGAGATGTTCAGAAGTTAGACTAAACATAGATGTTAACTTTAAATTAAGAAATCTAGTCAAATTAAATACACTAAAAATAAAACTGAAATCAGATGTAAACCACCCATAACCTCTATTAAAGCTTAGATTTTGTCAGCATTATTTCGGTGTGTTAGAAAGATTGTACTACTCAGTGGCTCAAACAAAGCTACTTGGGAAATTAGTAGAAAAACATTAAATTTTTAAGGTCAGCATAGACTTTATTAAAATAATGATTATGTCTTCAAATCCAGAAATGTATTACTTTTTCATCCTTTACTTTGATGCTGATATTGGGTTTTGCACTTTTTCAAATGTTTTACTGTACAGAAAATCCTCTGGTTTTATGTTTATTTTAGCTGATCTAGCAGGCACAGCAAATATTTTCGTCATTTAATTGACATTGCTCATGTCAAAATTCAGAAATATGTTGAAGGCTAAAAATGCAGGGTTGTTTTCTCTTCTAGTCTGTGAATAAAAAAAAAAGTGGAGAAGATAACATGAACAAAACCCTATGGGCGAGGGGTCAGATTTCCAAAGATATTTTGGTGCCTGAAGATGGAGACAGGTGGCTACTGGGAGTTTCAAAATCCCTCCAACATCCTAAGTGTCTAACTCCTACTGACCACAGGGGAAATGAGGCACTAGCCATTTATTTTCTTGTTAGACATCTAAGTATTAGGTCCTGGAGACAGGAAAGAATCTCTCAGTTCTGTAAATAATGTATCCACTTTGTTAATCTAGTAATCTGGCTAGTTTTAAATAAGTTTCCTTTTTCTAAGGAAAAAAATGATGCTGTATGTTTAAGACAGTTAAATACAATTAATTAAACCAGTTTTATGCATTTAAATTGATTTTTAGTTTGCACGCCAATGCATTTTGATACAAACCCCAAACAAAATCATCATTTAGAAAAGTATTTTTCAATTTTCTGAGGTCATATGGATGTCAAATGCAAGCATCTGAATAAATTACAATAATTCTTTCACTCTCACTGTGTGTATTTATATGATAAAACAAAAAACATATTGAAATGTATAAAATATACATTGCAAATATGGTTGCAAATCAGCTGGTGTTATTTATTATGCCAGTCAGTGAGAAAGAAGTTAATTGCCAAGTACAAATGCAAAGCAAAAATTAAATCAGGTAGGTTTCCTTCTCATTGTTTTTAATCCTCATTAAAGATGGAAACTTAAATTACTATAACCAAGTAAAGTCTAACAGGGATATGTAAGATACAGCCCTATGAAATACAGCCAGAATCTCTTAAATCTATCCTTTCCAGAATCACAAGAAATGTTTCACCTTTTCCTTCCACCTATTGATCCGGGTCTGTGAAGATTTCTGTGCCTTAATCAATGCAAACATGACATGATGTAAGTGACCTCTTCTCTGAGTTTATGATTACCATCAGCTCCATTGCCAGCATATCAAAGGTAACATTTGCCAGTAATAACCCATAATATTCAGAGCTTTTCCATGTCTGTGTTACACTTCCCAAGCAACAGCTGGGCCCTTTGAGTGCTCGAGTTTAATTCCTTGATTTCCAGAACCCTCAACACATTCCTCCTCGGTGTCTATCTGGCAAACAAAATAAAACACTCTGCTGTTAGAAAAGAGGAGGACATAGCCCAAATCTCACATCATCAAACTGAAAAGAGAATATACATGCTGCAGCTTGTATGTGTTAACTCTATACTCTGCAAATGCGCTGCTTAAAATGTGCAGGGAATGAAGTAGATCAAATCATAATGCAGAATAATTGATGAAAAATAACATCCTCTTCTTTTTACTGACACTCAGGCCAAAATGTTTTATCTCTTTGCTTTCTGAACCTTGGTGCATCTTGCTGAGAAAGCCAGGAGGGGTGGGAGAGGGCAGGGAGCTAAATTTTCTTTTTGAGTGCATGAATAATGACACTTGTGTACGTAACTTTTTTACACCACTTGGAAAATTGCCTCCTATTGCATTTCTTTGAGGCTGGAAGAATAGCCTTTATACATCTAAGGGTTATAAAAGGCCTAAAGTAAACATTTAATGGTATGGAAACAATCATGTGACATCATTCCAGTAAATAAAGCTTTGTGCTGTGCAGCTTGTTTTACAATAATGGTGTTACTTAGTTGTTTATTCGTCTTACAAGCAGCTGGAAAAAATAAATGAAAGTAAAAGAGAACAAACAAACCAACCAACCAAAACCAAACAGGTGCACTTAGAGAACTGCCTTGTCCAGTGGTGAAAAAATATTCTCAGTTTTACTGTACAAACATAAAACTGAATACGATGGAGGTTGCTTGACTTGATCTTCTCCACACAAGTTTTGGTTTTATGTATAAATACATGAGTGCTTATTTACCCTAAACTGTTTAGTTAGAACCAGTAACTGACTCTAGCATTTACTAATTTGTTTTATTTAGTTATGAAGTTCCTTTGCGCAGGGGACCTTGTGGCCTTATATGGGCCATTTTGGCTTTCTCTTTGTGTTAACAGAAGAGCAAGAGGGACCTTAATGCTGTCCTCACTGGCCAGTATCCACAGCCTGCAAAGAGCTGCTAGATTCTTGGCACCTTCCATTGATTCTCATTTTTATATGGTGTTGCATCACCCTGAAAGTGGAGGCAGGAGAGCCCACAGAGGCCTAGTCAAATTCCTGAGAGTTTGAAATATCTGAAGGAGGAAAGGGAGGACCAACTCTGTCCTGCACACAGACACAGGACAGAGCAAAGCTCAAGCTGCAAGTCCTCTTCACTGCCTGGTAGACCCCAGAATGATGAACACAAGGTCCTCTTCTCCTAGAAAGAGCTGTTCATGTGTTGGCGACCTCTCCCAAGGTTTCTTGCAAGCAGGTTTCTGTACCATTGGCTTGCCACTGTGCTCAGGTTGGGGCTAGTCCACATCACCATGGCAGTGCTGGGATGTGAGATGAGCTGGCTCAGGGAAACAAATGGACCTGCACCTCCTGGGGGTTCCCCTATGGGCTCTTGGCAGTCTCTGCTTCAAGAACTAGTATTACTGTCAATATGCTGGTGCTGTATGTACCGAGAGAAGATATTCCCTCCCTCGGCCCCCAGGCACCATCTGTGGGATGTGGCACAAATGGAACATAATGGTTACTCACTTATTTTGAGATAAGCGAGCTACAACTCAAATTTTCTCTCACTTGTCCTGGTGGAGAGCTTATATGTTAAGAGCGCTTGTATAAAGTTGCTGGAATACAAAGTATGTATTATTTATTATTTTCATGCTTGCAACTGTTTCACCGAAGACAGGAGATGACACTTGAAGGGAATATAGGGAAGAGAAGAGGTACATTAAAAGCTCACGAGGAACACTTTGTCAGCTAGTTCCTGCCTGTACACTGCCTTGACTAGATGAAATGCATGTGTATATTTATTCCATACCAGAAATAAAAAATGGTGATACATAAAGGTTTTTAAAGTACAACTTGAAGATAAATTAAGTACTCAGAGGTGGAAATGTGAGCAATGATATAAACTGTGTGCCTGTCACCTGATTTGCACTTCTGATTGTGTTTCATGGAAAATGGTTATTGAAATATTTTGAAAGTATTTGACAGCATTTGGGTTGGAATTTTTTGCCACTCCACCTGCCCAGCACAAGATGTTAATAAGTGCAAGTTCAGTCAAAAGGGGAATCAGGTCAGTGTCTTATCTGGCTCATAAAAGCTTCCTACCACAGAAAAGAGGTCATAAGTCTTTTTATTATTATAAATTAATATTTTGCCCCTTCAGAAAGAATTTGAAAGGGGAAAAGCACCTGATGCAGATCACTAAGATAATTTATTTTAGAAGTATGGCATTCTTAATCTGTTCCATATTGGGTATGCCCAGGCAGCTAGATGCCTTTGGGTGAGAGCTTCTTGCAAAAAGAGAGAGAAAATAAATCACTTTGGTAAAGCTTAAGAGGTGGAGAGGTAACAGCAGGCAGGCTCCTGGGGATAGATCCTTCTTTGGAGTAAATTGCTGTAGCTCTTCTGGAGTTATGACAATTTAGACCAGCAAAGAGCTCCCCTTTGAGCTCTATACTTGTCCTTTTGGGAATTGGACTAGACCATTTCAACACATATATTGGAGGAGATGTACAATCTTTGCTTCTATTTATAAAGTGTAAAAAGAGGCAATCTCTTCAAATTGTGGGAGTTTATATGATATTCTTTCATAAATTGCTGTTGTAGCAAGAGATTGAAGCCATTTATCAGCAAGTATTGGAGATGTTACATTGATGCATTATGATACATTTAGCTACCAATATTTAGCTATCAATATGATACATTTATCATCAATATCTAGCCAATACTACCAATGATTTAGCAGGAGAGGTTAGATGAAAATACTTTGATGTGTCATTACAGAGACAGAGTGTCTGGAATGAAAGACTCCAATATCATTTATATTTCTTCTGTTACTGTGTCCCAAAATTGCATCACTGCAGACCAACAGTCTTTTTTAGAGTGTGTCTTCCCTTTACAAGTAGGTCGTTTTGCCTACTGCACAGCTCTGAGTCCCCAGATTACAAACATCCAGGTGACAGATTTTGGCATAGATGTTTGCAGATGATGAAATCCACCGTCAAGCTTAAAAGAATAAGATTTGAGCGTAGACAGCCTATTTTATTACTGCTCAACTGTTTGTGTTACTAATCATAGCTACAGAAGGGAGCTAAATACAAAGAGCTGCAAAGATGTAGGTTTGCACTTGAGGGTTTTTGTTTGTTTTTACCAATCAATTTGCAAAAATATGAATGACCATCAAAGCAGGTTAGTAAAGAAATTAGCACCCCAAATCACAAGCATAAAACACAGGATAAGAAGAGGTGCTCAAAACAGATGCCTGAATATGTTGGATAAACTGGACTGGCGAAAGCTGCCTGTCACTCGAGCAGTCAGTAGTGATCCAGTGGAGCTGCAATGTCAAAATCATAGAATCATAGACTAGTTCAGGTCATCTAGTCCAACTTTTCTCCAATGAGCAGGGAAATCTGCAGATAGATCAGTTTACTCAGAGCCTTATCTAACCTGGCCTTGAATGTTTCCAAGGATGAGGCACCTACCCTCCTAAATCCTCTTTCACATTTTTCAGGGCATTTCAGCTCAAGGATAGTAGGAATCTGTTATGGATAGCTAGCTGTTAATAAGGAATCTGTTATGGATAGCTAGCTATTCATGAGACAATCATTTTGTAACTGAATATTATATAGCAAAACATATGTAGCCATGGGGATAAATTGCAAATAGCACTCCTGAGCTCTGGAAATAAACGCTTTGGTTTAGCAAGGACAGACACAGGAAGAAGTAGTAAGTGAAGGCTCGACACTGCGTACACACACAGAGACCACAGCAGCTTATGTGGCAGTTGGTCCAGCTGAGGCTCACTGAAGACAGTTAGAACATTCTTGTTCACATTAATGCTTGTCCTTAATGGTCATTCAGGAAACAGCCACTCAACAGGATCACACATCATCACTATAAACTCCCAGTCAATCCGGAATTTGTACGGGATTTGCTACTCCAGCTAGATCACTACAAGTTGATGGGATGAGATGCTGGAAAGCAGCTCCGTGGAGAGGGATCTGGGGGTTCTGGTCAATGGCAAGTGGAACATGAGCCAACAGTGTCCCTGGCAGCCAAAAGGGGAACCATGTCCTGGGTGCATCCAGCACAGCATTGCCAGCCGGGCAGGGAGGTGATTGTCCCGCTCTGCTCTGCACTGGTGCGGCCTCACCCGGAGCACTGTGTGCAGGTCTGGGCAACACAGGATAAAAAAGAGATTAAGCTACTAGAGAGTGTCCAGAAGAGGGCTCTGAAGTTGGTGAAGGGTTTGGAAAGGAAGCCATATGAAGAGTGGCTAAAGTCACTTTGGTTTGTTCAGCCTGGAGGGGACAGAGGGGAGACCTGGGCTTCCAAGGGTAGGAGGAGGGGCAGGCGCTGATCTCTCTGGTGACCAGTGACAGAACCTGAGGGAATGACAGGAAGATGTGCTGGAGAGGATTAGGTTGGACATTAGGAGAAGGTTCTTCACCCAGAGGGTGGTGGAGCCCTGAACAGGCTCCCCAGGGACATGTCACGGCCCCAAGCCTGACAGTGTTCAAGAAGAGACTGGACAACGCCCTCGGACACATGATGTGAACTGTGGGGTTGTCATATGCAGGGACAGGAGTTGGACTCGATGATCCTTGTGGGTCCCTTCCAACTCAGGACATTCTATGATTCCCAGAACAACAACTCTGAAATAGTTTTTCCTATAAAGTATTTTCAATTAATCATGCTGAGAAAAGAAAGTTTTTTCACTAAGTTTATTCTCATTCCTCCAAAACCCTAATTTAGTCCCAAAGTCTCAGAGTGCCTCAGCTGGATTATGTGCAGCTCTATTAATGAACAACACCTTAAGTTTCTGTGGTGATTAAAGCTATTCAGACACATGTCTCAAAAAGACTATGAAAATCTCAGGATGACCTGACAAAACTAGCTGAATAAGCAACATGAAAACTGATGAAATAAAACATAAAAATATAAGGAGAAAGCATCCTTGTATGTAGCTCAGTGAAGTTCTAAACGGGAAGATGGCTGTGCTCAACAAAAGCAGGCAAGATGTTTGGATGTATATGAAATTGGATGATAGTAAGGCAGAAAATAAAATGTCATTGTATTTTATGGCATTTATGAATACTTTACCTCCTCTGGAATACTGTTCTCAGTTCTGCTGACTGAATCTAAAAGGAGTGTTTGAAGAATTAGGCAATGTCTGTACTGCACCAGACAAAAGAACAGAAGACAGCCCAGACTACTCCCTGTTGAGCTCCACCTAACCATGCCAACATATCTGTAATGTTAAAAGGACAACTCATATACAAACAGCCTACCAATGCAGCCTGTACCTGGGGTACAGAAGGCTATCATGGACCACAGCAGCTGATCTTTCTGCTCAGTCAGGTAAAAACACTGTGCTGGGGTGTGTGGCTGTGGGTCAGGCTGGGCCCTCTGTGCTCACCACACTGAAGGCAGGATGGGCTGCAGCTGAATCTCACCACGTGCCCATACCGAAGTTCAATTTTATGTCCTAACAGTGGAAAGGTGAAGTAGGTTGGACTTGAGCCCAAGGCTGGACATGGGATCAACATGCAGTATTGGAATGGCCCCAGAAGACCTGGAGAATGAAAATCTTCAGGAGGAGTTAGAGACATGGAAAAACTCACATGCAGAGAAAGGCTCAAGGAATTTGGATTTATTTGCTATTAAAAAGGATGCCAAAAATGGAGGAGGTGATAAATATGTTTAAAATAACAAACAGCCTTTAAAAACCACTTTCCTTTCTGTCTTACAACACAAGTGTTACATGACAGTGAAATGAGAAGTCAGCAGATTCAAAATGATAGAAGTTTTGTTTTCACCTGGCCATTAGTTAAACAGTCAAAGTCATGGGATATCAGTCAAAGCAAGAACAGCAGTATTGGGTGGAAGACTTAGCCTTTTCCATGAAAAACTGAATGCTATGTGTTAATGCCAGAGAGTTTCAGAAGAGACATAAAAGCTGATCTTTGAAGATTAAACTGATCTCCAGATACCAAGAGTTAATCCACGAGTCACTTTTGTGTGAGACACGTGAGCCCAAATCTTCGTCCTGTTCATACAGATCTGAAAGAGATCTGCTATAGAGAGAGAACCTCGGCCTAGACTGATGTTAATGATGACAATAACTGCAGTGCTTGTCTCCCAGTTTAAACTTACATTTATTTAAAACATTGGAAGGGAGTGCTAGTTTAGTATTATTAATAATTTCAAAATAGAGGACAAATTGTGATAGCCGAACATTATTAGTCCTGAAGATATGTGACTAGAAGGAGGTTTAATCATTATTTATTATGTGTACTTGCTAAGTACCAGTATTTAGTGTAACACCAGTTGACTGTAGAGACTAGAGGTCCAATCCTTCAAATCTTTATTCAAGTGAGGAAGCTCTTTGTGCCACCAGGGATCGATACTACAGATAAATATCATCAAATCAGGCCAAAAATGTGTCACATCATGTTTTATGTTGACCTGACATTCACTAGAGGGACATTTTGGTGAAATGGCAAAGATCAGTCTTCTCATGCTGAGTTAAAAATTCCAGGAATCAGAAACTAAGCAAGAGAGATGCAATAGATGCCAGAAAGTGTACTCTGGAAGTATGCTGTGACTTCCCTGCACTTGCATCCCAGGCTCTTATTAAAAGTAAGCACAGAAACGAGCAGTGACATGGAGTTGTGTTGTGATGTCATTGGGGTGTGGACCCACAAAGTGTCCTCAGGTCTCCCAGTTTAGACAGTGCCATCTTCCTCCCACTGAGGATCAAACCTCAGATATAAATGGGTGATTTCAACTACAGAGGTAGCTGTGGGCCAAGAGGAAGGTCACCATCCACGTGGGCATTAACAGAGCAAAATTAATTCAGTTTAACATTTTATCACTATAGCCTTGGTTTTGAGTTAAGAAAAGGAGTGACATTATTTTAAGAGAACTTTGGATCTGATTAAATTGTTTCTAGTGTAATTAGAAAAGCTCTAATGAAAAGGAAGAGGGGAAAAAAGAACAGCAGATCCTTAGAGAGATGCATGCTAGCATTTAGTTAGAAAAATTTAAGTCTGTAATGAACAATTCAGGCTTGCTGAGCACATCTCTAAGAGATATATTAAAACATCACACTCTACAGTCTGAATTATTTTCTGTAAAAAGGCAAATTAAAATTATGTCTGCATTCTGTTTTTTAAAATAGAATTATCCCAAATACTAACGGAGACTTATGTGTTATTTGGATTTTTCTATCTATCATAATTTTCTACCATTTTCTGTATTCTTAAAATACAAAAAATATTTGGTTAAATTATGTCATAGAGAGTAGGTGTGCCATGCTAGAGCACACCTATATCCTTATGTCCTCCTTTTCTCACAAAGTAGGGTAACCATTTGAGTGAACTATGGCATCTGAACCAAGTAAATACCAGTAATAAAGATGGAGTTTAGGCAGCTTAAAATCTGTGTTGTGTAAAATTAACGACTTTCTACTTTTAAGATTTTCTTCCCATTTCCTTTACTCCAGAAGAGGAAACACATTTAATTTTAGTAAAATAATCTTTTGGTACACCTACAGGGACCATTTCTGATATAGAATTAAATTGTGGTGCAGGCAGAATCTTTATTACATTTACATGACCCCATAAAGATAACTTTAATAGTTCCCCATAGAGCAAAATCCCCCTTAATTTTGTTAATTATTTTCCCCCGGTTATGCTTAGCTATGTCTTCTAATTCAGTATTGATCTTGATACTGAGGTCTGTCAAATACTTAGCAATCTACTTAAATCCCCATTGGGGAAAAAGGTTTGAGGGACAGATCCTAGACAGAGCTGATGCTTTGGAGTTCCACTAATCATTTTAACCAGAAATTCTTATTTCTGCCTGCCTTTCTTTTAATACAGTGGTAAATGAATGTGTATTACACTAGAAAAATGAAGAACTGGACATGATTTCTGTCTAGAGCTTCTAAATTGCTTCTTACGAGTTGAGTCCTGAGTCTGTAACTGGTGATAGAGGTGATAGGCTACACAGCCCTCCAAAATGGGGACTCACAAGGGAGGACCCCATCCCACATCAGTCTTGGTTGGCCCTCAGTGAGCATAGACCCCTAGCAAAACAGAAATTGAATGTTTTGTGTCACTGATGAACTTTAATTATATCGGAAGTGCATTTTCAAAGCAAATTTTCTGACCACCACCACTTGCTTTGCTTCAAGTTGCAGGGTGGTGGTGAAGTGCACAGACTGGATTCTCATGAGATTAAACAGTACCAGAAGATGCACTCCAAGTGCCTAACAATCATACAGCCCAAATGAGACCAAGATGTCCCCAACTTTAAAACCCATTTAGTGTGTAAGTAGCTTGTTCAACACTGACTGTTGTATTCTACATATCTGTTCTCACTTCAGTGCTCATTAATGTAAATGTGTCTTTAGAGATAAATTCAGCCATGAGATATTCTTGGTGTTTGTTTGATAAAGTAGCTCTAATTAATCTCTATATTCATGTCAAAATCTGCTCACCTATCCCACCACCCATCCTATCCACAGTATCTCCATGTGCACAGAGGTAAAGAACTCAAAGAGAGATACAAATTTATCCAGTTATTTTAGACTGAACTTTTGGTATTCTGATCTGGAAATTAGGTAATGATGTAAGAGAGAACATGATGCTATGACCAAAAAAAAATTGTTTTAAACCTCTAACATCAGTAATATGGACACTGTATTCATGTGACACTTACCTACTTTAGAGTAGTCCTTCCTCACATATGAGACAACACATCAGCTTCACAGTGTTTATAATAAACTACCTATATCAAGTTAATATATTTCCTTTTTTGTAAAAGCTGTCCAGACAGAGATCTCATCTGCTTAAAGCTGGAATGTTTGCAATTTTAAAATTATGGATATCTTGTGCTGGAAGTAAAGATTCATCTACCAGCTGGCAACAAAGCAGAATTAAATATAGGATTGGTATTTCCGACACAGATTCAATTTTGCTATTTATTTTTCATTTTCCCTTGGATCAGTACATCCAACATCAAAAGAAAAAAATGGAGCAATGTTCTCCAATCAATAGTTTAGGTTAGTCTATCTGTTTCTTAACTCACACGGAGTGAATATTTGGAAGATAGAGGTATCACAGACTCTAAATTACTGAGGAAAGGGAACTGAAGTATCTCAAGAGGAGGGGGAAGCAGTTAATTTATATTTTGCACTAAACAACTATATGACCTTGGCATCAGCAAATATGAAAAGCTGTGGCTACTACTAATTCTTTTCTGTATTATGAATACTGTTGGTTTTGTATGAAAGGAATGAAAAAGCTATTAGAAACTCTTTCTAAATGACAAAAATGCACTATCTCTGGTAAAGAAATTACTGTGGGCACAGTTTTACATCGGAGAGTATGTATCCAAACACTGGCGTGACGCAAATAAAGCCAGTGGGAAAACCTTCACATGAGGTCAATTGTAAAGTAGAGGTAAGTTTTCATAAAACACTTGTAATGAAGCACAAATTTGAAGCAAAAATGCCATAACTGCAACACCACATTTTTAAGATTCTGCATCCTGTGTTTACACCTTGTGCAACAATTCCTGTTAAAATCAAATATATGCTTGACTGTGCTGAGATACCAGTAAATAACATTTCCCACCAGAAACTCCTTTCTCTCTGTTCAGAAAAACTGAAATTTTACACATGAGAACTACAGAGCAGATCACTTTGTCTACATGGTAAAAGAATCTACTTCTTGCGGTTTCTGTAAGCAGGGTGAAAGAGCATGCAGAAAATATTCCCAAGAGAAATCTAAACATCTCTTTTTACAGAAAGTAAAGTATTTTCACCATTGCTATTTGCTGTAAATCAGTACCCCTGCCTGCACACAGATCTTGGCTTTACATTCTGAACAATTCAGGAAGAACTTTCTATCCATAATTGCACACCAATGCAGCACTTTATCCCTTATTTGAATTATGTAAGCAAAAAGCTGCTTGTAGCTTTCTCCTCTTCATTCAAGACAACAGCTACTGAAATCAAGAAAAATAGCAGCAGCTGAAAGTTTCGATTTAGCAAACAAGTCATTACTTAAACAAAAAATGAGCTTCCCACACTTGATCTCTACCACTGGATCAACCATAGTCCATGTCTTGCTGACACTTGAGCATATGTAGCTACATAAATCAGAGAGGAGACCCATGTGAATGGACTTATGCATGTACCTAACCAGGGCTGAAACATCCCTGAACTGTATTTTTCTGGACTTGAGTATATCACAAAATCCCTCTTTCTCACTGGTATTTATATTTTTAGGAGAATGTGATTAAAAAAACGACTAAGGATCTGGGAACATAAACAGAGCATTACTGCAAGTCTTCCTAAAGCAAAGGCAGGCCAAGGCGAAAATCCCCTAATTAATTCCTTTCCCAGCTCTGTCGCGACAAACTGGTCATACATCAGATCTTGTATTCCCAAACTGCTGCCTTTGTGATTGTTTTGTGGAAAGCCATCAGAAAGCACTGGCTGATTACTCCACAAAGCACTGTCTTTGATACAATTTTAGCTAGCATCGGACAATGAATTCCTGTTTTCTAATGCACCTCTTCAGCCAGTTTGGTTTAGTTGTATTGAACGCTTTGTCGTTTCATTTGTAAAAAGAGGGTGACAACATTTGCACATAACATGTACTTACCTTTTCAGCCTTCCTTGCAACTTAGATTACACTTACAGGAATTATCCAGAATGTAGCTACTTCTGGTTTGTTTGTTTGTTTTGTTTGTTTGTTTTGTGTTGTTTGCTTTTTTTAAGAAAAAAGAAAATAAAAATATATGATGAAGGGATGCTATTATCATATTTGAATTTGTAAAAGAAGCAGTGCCAAAAGACATCACTCAATCGCATCTGCAAAATTCCATAGAGATTGTTTGTAGGTTTTTATACCCCATGGAAATCTGCGGAGATTTTGTTGTGTACCAGTACTTGGCAGTGGGTTTTTTTGCATACCACTAGAAACTTAAAAAGTGACCATGGGAATGACAGTAAATGTGTTTTGATCATGAAGTCTTGCTCAGAAAATTTCACTTGTGCACTCCTAGGTATGAGAAAAGCTTGGAGACATAGGAGTGGCATTAAAGGAAGGAACACAGGCTGCAGGCAGACACACAAACTTCTCCCAAAGGTTGGCCTGTCTGTGCAGGCCAGAGGGGAGGTCTGGGCTCATGTTACTTACTGATTTCTTGGTTTCTGCACAGGAAGATTTACAGAGCTAGTTATACCATCACCTCTGAGTACTGGTTATTAGGGTTATTAGTATTCTAGGAAACAGGATTAAACAATCGTCAAGGAAATAATGCAAAAATAGTCAAGTATTTCTCTAGTATCTTGTATTTTCTCTCTACAGATATTTTTAAGATCATCACATTTTATTGTAATTGAGGCAATTTACACTAGTTCTTTCCAGTGTATGGACTCCCTCAGTAACTTTCCCGTTTCTACATAAATATTTTCATTTGTTGTGTATACATAAACTAGACACAAAAATCTATGAAAATCTGTCTTTGTGCATAGATGCTAAGCATGGAGAAATCTGCTGACTCTGAGATTTTTTTCAATTGAATATTTAAAAATTCCTCAAATAAAAGGAAAATAGTTAAAATGTTACATTCTTTTTAAAAGCAACTCCATAAAATCTATTTCCTAATTTAGAATTAATAATTCTTAAGAATTATAACAAATTGTTGCAAAATTAAAAATAATTAGGGGGTTTTGATTTCTTTAGGACTAGTATATATTCTCATTTATCTGTTATTTTAGTGCAGAAATATTCTGTAGCTGGTATGCAATAATTTTGCACCAGTCTTTGAATTCCTCAGAAATGCTGAACAAAAAGGGGAAGCATCAACTTTCCGTGTTGTCAGACCAGATTATACTGCCAAGTCCCTAAGAAGGACTTGGTATAATGAAAATCCAGAGATACGAACGAATTAAATCATGCTACTGTACCCATAATGAAACAAGAACTGATGACATTTTTGGTTTTGCTCTCACCAAGATGCTGTCAGCCTTTCAGTCTTCTTAAAGCTCAAAATCATAACTCACCTGTTCAGCAATATTCAGGAATGTAGCACAATAGTTAAATTTACATGTTAATAAATATTTTGATAATTTAAATATGTGGTTTGAGGTAAAATGACACCAAAGTAACAAGCCTAGGTTGTTCCAGGTATGACATTTTCGAAGGAGTGTTTCAGCAGCTGTTGAAGTCGATGACTCATCTCCAGCTTGATGTCCCCTAGAAAAAAATGCTTTTTATTTTCCCTAAGTTGGCAGGAGTTCAATGCAGTTAAAAACCTAAATCAAACTCTGGGTTTGTCTAGGCTGGAGAGAAGGAGGCTGAGGGGTGACTTCATTGCTCTCTACAGCTTCCTGGGGACAGGAGGTGGAGAGGGAGGTGCTGACCTCTTCTCACTGCCATCCAGTGACAGGACACATGGGAATGGCTCAAAGCTGCACCGGGGCTATTTAGACTGGACATTAGGAAGCATTTCTTTACTAAGAGCGTGGTTGAACACTGGAGCAGGCTTCTCAGAGAGGTGGTTGATGCCCCAGGACCTGTCAGAGTTTAAGAGGCATTTGGACAATGCCCTTAATAACATGCTTTAACTTTTGGTCAGCCCTGAAGTGCTCAGGCAGTTGGACTAGATGATTGTTGTACATTCATGCCAACTGAAATAGCCTGTATCTCTTCATATTAATACACTACACATTCTGAATATAAGATAGTATTTATGCAGGAATTAGCTATAGGTTAGCGCATTAATTAAACCAGCTGTGTATTAAGTAGCCTTTATAACTTTTAAAATAGACAGTCAGCTTTATTACACACACTTTTGTTTTTATTTATTTTTAAAATAAAATTGCAGTTACGTTAAAGTAAAAGATTAAACTGGCAAATACAAATTTTTCATTAAAAACTCCATACCATACATTATCACAGAAATTTGCCAAAACCCAAGTTACTGATACACGTGCTGTTACTGGTTTCTACATCTGTACAGATGTAATCAAATGATCTGGGCATTGAACATCAGAAAGATTATGAATAAATAAGTAGCTTGAGCAAATAAAAAACTGGAAGGCAAGAATAATCCTAATAAATAATAGATGTGAGCTTTTGTTAGAATGTCAGATTCTTGTACATTGTGCTGGGGAATTTTACTGGAAAATGTCAAGAGCAAAGTATGCTTCCTACTCTTTAAATTATATGGAATGCTAAGCAAAAATTTTAGAATGTACTTGCTTGAGTCTTGTAAAGATCAATACAGTTATGTTGAAGTACAATTAGTGTTTATTAGTGACCATCAGAACTGTATTTAGTTAACTAGTTTGTTGTAAATATATGGAGAGATTTTTTTTCTGTTTGTTGCTTAGGTTTTTAATTTTCGCTGGTCCCAAATAGCTTGATCCTATTTGTACATGGTGACTGAGGTTATTGTAACAGGTTTCTACTTACTGTAAGTAGGAGCTGAACTGGAACTAGAAGTATGCTCACTGATTGATTGCCTGTCTGCAGGCAGTGGACAGAATCTGTGTTTCTTTTCAAGTTCAGAAAGATTCACAAAACAAATTTTAAAGGTCTCATTTTTCCAATTAATACTGTAGAGGACAGGTCCGCTTTTACTGAATTAATTTAAATCCTGTAATGATCCAGTTTTAACTAAGTAACTTGATGTGAAAGTCAAATTCTGATCTTGGCTTTATTGGTGCAAATCTAAAAGGATTTCATCTATATGCATAGATTCGCTTCATTCCAAGAAGGTGAGCTCACAAGCAGAACCATAGGAACTAAAGGCAAACTAAATACATCATTGGATGATACAGGATAAATTGTATCTTTCATTCCACATCAGAATAACTGAAGACTGTGTTTGTTTCTTGTTTTGTCTGATTATTTTTCCTCTAACTGTAGTATATATTGCTCTAAATAACAATTTTTTGCATACCATAGACCTAATTCTAATATTGCACATACCTGAAATGGGAGTGCAAAATCAGGCTCTGGATGTGTGGAATTCAGCTCATCCAGAACAAAGACAAAAAAAAAAAAAACAACAATTATAAAAAGCTCTAGTCTTACTTTAACCTAAGCAATGCTATAGAACAAAAGTTGAGACAAACTGCTTTTTTTATTTGATTAAATACAATGGTTTTAATTCAGTGTGATGAAGAGATGTAGCTATCTATCTCTTTAGATGGAAATTGATTCAGTGCATGACAGTAATTCGTACAATTCTATTAAATAGATACAGGATAAAGTACTGGTAAAGAAAGCACAAGGAAAATCTGTGTGTAAAAACTGTAGAATGGCTGATTGTGCATGAAAGCAAAATATTTACTCAGTTTCAAATCTTGCTTTGTTTCTAAGTTGAGTTCAGTTGCTTGAAATACTTTCCCTTTTATACATTTCACATAGGTAAAATTTTACATTTAAAATAAATTAAGGTGAAAAAAAAACCCATGATATGGCCTAACCTAAGAATATAATAGTTTATGTTCAAGAATAGTTTATGTTCATGTTTATGTTCAAGAACTAACTGCTAAGTTTAGTCAAAATCACAGCTTCAGTGGAGCCGCTGACAGACTAGGTCTCATGCTGGACCAGTGATTTCTGTATTCAAGCCAAATGAAACATTTTGGAGCCCTTGACTTAACACTACTGAGCAAGACCAGTCAGATTTCTGGGTTTGTTTATCTAAACAAAAACAGTAAAAAACCTGAAATGTTAAAGTAGTATCTTGATGTTTCTTTGCACAATGCCATCCTTCAGTGTATAGAATTTATTTTGATACTGTACTAAAGCAGTTATGAGCATCTAAAGAAAGTTGCCAACTATGTTGCTCCATAATAAACCACTGTTTTGTTACTCAAACTGTTTAAGTAGCTTTTATGCTGGCTATTGTATTGGGATAGTAAACCTCTAAAAGAGGGAAATCTGCTTTTACATGCAAGTGCATGGCTCCTATTGAAGCCAAGTCAGCCCCTGAGATCAATATAGATGTAAAACTGCTGATTCTTACAATGGAATGGATTACTGGCAAGGTAATCCAAGGATTACACAAACCCAGCAATTGAAAGTAGTCCTCCAGAAAGGACACAGTCAGAAGTGGGTCATCTTCAGGAGTGTGTTTTTTATGTCTTCACCAAGAAAAATGAAGGAGGAAAGCAACATTCTACATCAAAGGGAATTTTAGGTTTTAAAAATATTTTAAAAACACTATGAAATCTCTTCTTCTAACAATATTTGATTTAATATTGCACCTAAAAGCTCCTGGCATAAAGATGCCTGTTGTGCTCAGTACTAGACAAGTATAGAGCTAACAGGTGACCTCTGAAGCAAAGCAAAGTTTTCAAGTATGTGACACAGGACAACAACTCTATACATATGAAGATGAGGAGATGCAGGGAGCCAAGAAGATCAACCAGCACCTTTCTGCACTGGAAGAGGGCTAGCGCATCAGAGTCCCAGTTTTCCTGGTGGGAGAGAGACACTAAGGGGGTCAGGGACAGTGCAGAAGGCTTTGCACATGACTGGGGAAGCCCGAGAGAGCACAGAGTTGCTTCCTTTAAAATCTAAGAAGTGACTAATGAATACTGGCACCACAGGCTATTCAGGGAAATATCTGTTTCTCAGTGCAAAGATGAAAGCTAAGATAACAATAGGGCATAAAATGACCTTGAGGATGAAGGAATAGGTCAGGTTCATTGTAAGAAGAAAAAGGCAGTCAGGGCACAACTAAAACAGCCAAAGTAAGGGGAAAGTTGCACAATCTTCTAAGTGACCTGAAGAATAAAAGGTGTCCAAGTAGCTCGAGAAGTTAAAAGTGTTCCCCTTCTGCTCTCATCTCCCTTTGGTCAGTTTTACTCCTGACCACTCAATAATGTTGAAGGAGGTAACACAGGAATTAATTGAGCCACAAGGTTTATTAGTCTCCTCCCTTGCAAAGTGTTTGGGGGTTGGCATGACAACTGCTTTCCAGCTCTTAAAGAAGGGAAGCAGTACCAAAACCCGTTGACTTTTTTCTCCACAAGTATCCTTGTGCAATTAGTACAAGGCATGCCTTTGTACATTAGCTGCCTGTCACACTATTAAGACTAGAGGACATCTTCTAGGTGGTGTCAGGTCAAAGAAAATATGCATTGGTATTCTGGAAAAGAATGAGAAAGTCTAGTGTACATGTGCATGTATGAGGAGGGTATAGGTCTTGGTATACACAGGTGGCAGGCAAGAGTGGCTTGAACCCAGTACCTATAGATTTGATCTCACAATACCTGGTCTATCTGTATAGGAACAGTCCAAGTGAGCTGGAACCATCAACAGAAAGAGAAGATGTATCTTTCTTGTAACCATCATCTCCACTACTGTAGCAGTATGTCAGAGGTCCACAGATGACCTCTGGCATCTTGTTGCTGCTCCTGGGTGCTTTTTATAAGA
>NC_138657.1:66366695-66381695 GCF_964273445.1 Streptopelia decaocto | reverse complement strand
AAACCTGCAGGCCGACCGCTTGCAAAACTGTATTTTAATTACGAATTTTCAAGACAGACGAAAGAGTTACAAGGTATCACTGTTTAAGTGCCTCATCTACAAATTAGATTGCTACACAATTAATCAGAAAGTTAATTAATGAGCAAGTTACTAATTAGGACATTCAAAACCAGTGTTTATAGTGTCTTAGTTTAAAAAAAAAAAGTAGCTAATTGGCCTATACAGTGATTTCATAACTCATAGCCAAGGTTACAATACTACGGATGTATTATTATGTATAAACTGTAATTATGTCACTATTTTATTAAGCGCATTTCACCTGAATCAATTTTATTATCATTTTTAACATCGAAAATTCCTTCTTGCAAACAGACTATAGGGAGGACACTACAAATACAGCCGCGGCTTGCCTTCCGATGGTACGAGGGAGGTGGGTCAGGCGGTTTAGGAGAGTCATAGAAGTATTCAGAAGTGGGCACGTACGCGCCCTGGCTTGGCCGAAGGAGGACACACGGGTGGGTTTTCCCCCCGTCTCATGACGGGAACGGAGCTGAGAGGCAGGGTGCAGTGCGGGTACGGGCAGAGAGGGACAACTATTGCCCCTTGTTTCCTTTCGAGGGGAGGGCCCCTCGCAGCCTACCCTGAAGCTGGCAAGCGCCAAGAAATGCGGGTTCCGGGAGGGGTTCTGCCTTCGCCTTATTCCGCGGTAGCCTGGCCTGGCCCGAGGGGGAGGTGAGAGCCCTTCCTCCCGGTGAGCCCCCCGGCCCGCTCCCAGCGGCCACCCCCCCGCCGCACGGCCGAGCACGGGCACCCCAATCCCCGCGGCTCCCGACCCCGAGTCCCGGCGGCGCGGCCGGCCTGGGGATCAGGGGCCCGGGCACTGCCCTCAGCCTCTGTCCGGCGGCTGCGTGGGGCTGCGGCAATGCGCAAAACTACTCTTCGTAATCTCCTTTTCAACAGTGAGGAGTACATATAGGTAATTTTAATGAAGAGGTTCCTGTACCACATTATTAGCAATAAATCTACACCATTCTTTGTTGGTTAAAATCATTATCATCATCATCGGTATCATTACTGAACTCATTATTCTTGTGTTACTATCAGAGTAGATTTATGATAACACCCACCATCACGCCTGAGTTAAAGAAGGTGTAAAGGTTTGATTAATAGCTGCTTTCACGTTTTAATATTCGACATTTTCTCACTTTTTTTTTTTTTAATAAATAAGGGGCATGATAATTACAGGACGTAATTACAGCTTTTGTTATAAAGTGTCTGATTAGGCGCACAGGCGCTTTTCCTCAGGTAAAATATGAATAAATAACCTGGTGGACACAATAAGTTCTCGTAACCACGCAGTAAGGCAGACTTTGAGAACAATTAAGGCTTTTCTCAATCACAGCGACATTCTAGATTAATAAGCGTTAACAGGAAAAAAAATCTCCCCTCCCCCACCCCTCCGAAAGCCCGTCTTCACAGGTTTGCGGGGAAAAAAAAAACGAGGGTGGGAGCTGGAGCGAAGGACACGAAGAGGATGTCACCTTCCAAACGTGCTCACCCTAAAATCAAACCAACCAAAACAACAAACAAATAAACAAAAAAAAAAAGCCAACAAAAGAGGAAAGTAAAAACCTGAAAGACAACCGCTCCACGCCTCGGGCTTGGTGTGTGATTTTGCACGGGATGCATAGGCTGGATGCTTGCATGCTTTAACGGTGTTATTACACTGCCTCCCGAGCGCCGGTTCGCCTTCCTCGGGGCGGGCGTCGGCGTCGGCTCGGCGGGACCGGCCTCGGCGGGCGGGAGCACCTCATTCGCTCTCCCTGAAAGGTTACACGGCGCTCTGCCTCGCTTTGTCTTCCTCGTGCCCTTTCCTGGCAAAAATGGAGACATCACATCCTTGCCCAGCCCCGGCTCAGTATTTATGAAGGTTTTCTGACAAATAGGCAGGCTGGCCACGCATGGGTGGCTGCCTTCATTCCGCACTTGGCTTGTTTACATAGGACCAGCACCATTTCCACGGATTAAACAAATCACAGCGAGAAGGAGACATTTATAATCCGCCAACGAGGCCACAGGCAGTTAAAAAATGTGTGCGTATGTGTATATGCAGTGAGAAAGAAAAATAAATGTTCATGTCCAGGGAGCTGACCTTCTTCTTGGAGGGTAACTCAAGGGGTATAGATATAAATATAGGTTGTATATAATGCCTTACACACAAGCGCAAAGTATGTATTTAATAATTATCTGTTATACCCAGTGATTGTGTACAAATACATAGCATTAGTTTGCATCTTACCCGGTCTTTCCACCCGAAGCCCCCCCCCGAGACCCCAGAAGGTCTATATAATCCTCCGGCTACACAAAAAGCTACGTGCACACACCGCCACGCACAGGGGCTCCGCTTTGAGGCCAGATCGGACGGCGGAACGGCCACCCCGACTCCCACGCGTGCTTCTGTGCACACGCATGGGAGGGAAGAAAGGCGGCGGCCCCACTCGAAAGGTGCAGCCTGCTCCCCACGGCGGGCTGGCGGGGGCAGAGCCGGGTGTTTGGGGGGTGCCCGGCTACCAGCGACTGGCAGGCAGGGTCCGGGCGTGCGGCTCCCATGGGCTCTGCCCGCAGCTCGGGGCGGGGGCATGGCCGGGCCCGCCGGGCTCACCCCTCTGCTCCTCTGTCACCCGGAAGCGTTATCTTAAGGGAAGAAAGAAAAAAAAATAAACCCAAACTAACAAACGAAAAACCCCAACCAACCAAACTAAACCTCAAAGAAACAAAAAAAACCCAAAGCCAAAACCCACAACAAACCAAACCGAAACAGCCCCTCCCCCACCAACCAAAACAACAAAAAAAGAAAAAAGAAAAGAGGTAAAAAAGGGAGAAATGAAATTGTGTAGGACTCGAAGGTATTTTTCAAAGTAAAAGCGTGCATTTTACGATCCCTCTCCCTCCATCTGCAGGAAGAGTGATGGTGCGGAGGAAGAAGCTATAACTGGAAATGTTGCCCTTTATCTTCTGTCAGCTCTCAGGACACTTGGCTGCTGCTGCTTCTCCGTCTGCTGCTGGGGTTTTTATGACACATGTCACCCACCTCGGGCAGCCGGAGTAGGAGAAGAAAATTCCCTACAAAATAGCAATGGTTTCGAAAAAAAGGATCGCAACAAAATATTGAATAAATTCCCTTTTAATTTATTTGATCATTCCACATTACGGGGCTATGAATTGCTCAAATTTGATAACAAGTACTCAATTCAACTCATTATGTAAGTTAAATTAGACTTCGATAAAATTTCAGTGGCGCGCAGTGGTTCCTAGAATGAAATGTAATTTGTGCAAGAATTTGTTGTATCTGTCACAAATATTTCCAATTAGCGACCGTAATTATTTGATAGTTTCTGCAATTATGGCTTAAACGGGTGAATTTGGGACTGTGGAGGACCCTAATTGGCCTAAATTTGATATTTTGCATATTTGCATAATGAGGAAATTGGTAGAAAATTGTGTTCATTCATTTGTGAAAAATCCTATGAATTTTATGAATTTGAAAGCTCTGTTTGTGCAGACTGTGACTTTGCTTGCTGATCCCTGAGGAGCTGACGCTGAATGCCTGAATGGGCAGCGCGCCAACTTCTCCACCCGGAGGAGAAGCGGGGGAGGGAAAGGAAGGAAGGGGAAAGGGGAGGGATGGAGGTAGGGAGGGCAGCAGGAGCCGGGATCCGCGGGCGCCCCGAGTCCCCAGCGCGGCGCCCAGGGCCGCCCTGTCACCCCTCCCCGGTCCCCGCAAGCCCGGGGGAAGGGATAATCGCTGTGGGGAGGACACAGGACTGGGATACTGATAAGTGTGCACTTGGTTAAATTAAATTGCCAAAGCTTCTCCTTTCAGTAAAAGTGTTTGATCTATTGCGCTGTCAATTTAAAGTGTTTAAGGAGAAGCAAAAGCATAGATTTTAAGATGCTGGCCCAGCACCCATTCATCATGCATCAGGGACTTTAAGCCTCGCGTTTTGCTGTAGTTAACATCTCAACTCTCTGACGCGGGAAACAGGGCCCGGGAACGGTCGCGCCGCGGGAGCCGGCCGGGCGAGAGGGGTCGGGGGGATCCCGCGTTGCCCTGGGCCCCGCCGTGCCTCTGCCCTGCTCCGCTCGGTGCTGCAACGGGGGAGTCTGAGGGTTAAGGGAGGAAAGAAACAACCGTGCTAACTAACAGGAGGGGATGGCGGTAGGACATCCTCTATCCCGGCCACCGTCGGGGAGAGGCGGTGTGCTGGCTGGTAACGGCTGGAGAAGCCTTTCTTCCCTCTGCCTCTTTTTCTTTACCTTCCAGCAAGTCGTCGGGAAGGGCCCGAAGGTCACTTATGGAAGGCTGCCCTTCCTCTCCGTGGCCAGGGATGTCCTTTACCCCGGTTACCAGACGCTGGACTGCACAGGCTGAGAAAAAAATGCAGAGACTGAACAGCGGATTTAATATATTCCCCTAAAGACTTTTACATACTCCAGCTCTTGACTGTAACTTCGGTTGGTTAGCACTTTCACCATCAACGTGGATGTGTATAATGTGAAGATGTAACAGTCCCTAAATGCTTAAGTGCTTTGTTTCACAGCACATTTTCAGTAAAGGTCAAAATAAATTCATCTCCTTTCACATAGCATTCGTGTTTGGCTTCCCAAGCCATTTGCACAGGGCTTGGGGTGGAATCGTTAAATAATGAATTCCACCTACAGGTGGACATGGGAACCAGCTTCCCACACCTTTGTTTTGTGATGGACTGAAGATGACGCCATGTATGTAATAAATATTTATTTGACATTGCTTTGGTGTCTCTCTTTGATCAAACCACTGAACTCTTTCATGTCTCCACTTCGTTGTGCTTGTGAGAATGGAGGATGATAATCTGTGGGGGGAGGGTAACAGTCCTGATCTGGAATTAACTGGAAAGAGCACGAAGGTGGGGGGTCTAAAGGGTTGAAGCTCCGAGTTTAAATATTTTCTGTAGTAATAGAGTCAATCAACTCAAAACCCTTTTGAGGACACCTTCTGTGCTGAGTCCTGTGGAGACAGGCTGTGTTGGGCCAATCTACTCTCATCTACTGTGGATATTCTGGCACCCCAAGACATATCCTAGACTTACAGTACATCTTGTTTTCTCTCCCTCCAGATTTTGTTTAGCCCTTTCATCCTCTACCTTGGCTTTCCTTCCTCTTTTCACTTTTGCTTCATAGCTTTCCACCTTCTTCTTTCCTTACTACCATGCCATGTTTTATTCTTCTCCAGAAGTATCGCTCTACCTGTGTAAAGCTCATGTACATTCTTTGGTTGGACCTATGCTGCTTGAAGTTCAAGTAACAAATCCAGTTGACTCTCAGAGGGCAGAATAGACATACCAATAAGGATCTTTGGGTAAACAGGAAAATGTGGGCAGATTACTGATTTTACCCAAATGCAAACTAGTTGATACCAAAGACCTGACCTAGCTGTGCTTGTACCCAGTTTTGTAATCAGTTTTGGAGAAATGAAGAAAAAGTTGGGACCTCAAGAATGATGCTAGGTGCAGGATGCATTAAGGACACATAAGGATTTAAGCAGGTTTCTTTTCCTTATGCCAAGCATGGGTATTATTTTCCTTCAAAACAGTAGTTGGAAGAATCTCATTGTGTATATCTCCAGTTAACTCTCTAGGAAATGCATTTCTTAGACTAAATCCTTAGATACCACAGTTTCCCTGAGCTCCAGGGTGAGCCTTGTGACAGTGCCATACAGGTGACTCTGGGATGCTAAAGAGGGATTTGTGTCTTCTCAGCTTCTTCCTCAACATAACTCTTCAAGCATCAACAGTTTTCTGGGTTTAGCATGTGTAAATGGTTGCAACAGTTCATATGTTAAAAGGTGAATTTCTACAGCTCACATGGCCAGGTACATGTCTATGTCCTTGCCGGAGCAGAACCCCAGCTTTCAGAAAACCTTTTCTACAATAGTAGAGAGAAGCCTGTACATAAAAGGAAACTTTTTTTTTTTTTACTTTTTTTTTTTTTTTTAAAAAAAAGCCCTATTTCAGTTACAGCTGGAGAAGAGAGTCTAAAATCAGTAAAAGGTGCTTCCTCTTCTGTGACATTTTTATTTCTAAGCTTTTAAAATATCATCATGTGGCTGATGTACCATCTTCTATTATTTATCCAACCACAGTTCTAGGGAACTGTTAACAAGTAAACTCCTGTGCAGATTGTCAAGCGTGTAAAGCTCATGAGACCAATGTAAACCTTTAGGAGGAAGCAATACGCTGCTGAAATTCACCATCTGAATTTACAATCTTCTTCATCTCAAACAATACAGGAAGATGAACCTCATGTATACATGCATTCAGACATTTGGCACTCAAATTTGAGAAATGTTGCCAGATTTATTTTTGCTCTGACACTACCCCTCAGGGATAACCTGGGCTACAGGAATGTTGTGCATGGAAACAGGGACAGGGTGTGATATGGGCTTGTGCAACACAGACACGCTGGTACAGTGAAGTTTCACCTGAAGGCGTTCTTCAACTGTGAGTCAAATTTGGAAACAGGGGATGGGAGGCACAGGAAGGAGGAAAAGACTTTACCTTTTGGTTTGAACAGTTCACTTATTTAGTAACTCCATATTATTTCTCATAGAAAAACTCGGTGTGCTCAGGTACTACTGAACTACTGATGCAGAAGGGAATGTAATAAATACATTTGGAGGATTAGATGCCTATCAAATAACTACTATATATCGTCATCATAATACTCAAATTTTAACAAAGACTAGGGCAAAACAAATAAGCAATCAGGCCTAGAAAAACTACTAAAAATTGGTACAATAAGAAAAAAAGTACCCACACCAAGTGTCTTCTGTCCACACTCTTCCTAGACAGAAATCCACAAAGATGTTTTCCTTGTCCGTTATAATATGCTGAAATTGTGTATAATGCACATGGCTGAATATATAGGTACACATTTTAAATATTGATGACCACATTCTCAGCTGTTCTCTACAAGCTCTTCCAAAATTTTTACAAACTTGTATTATTTCCGGTGACCCTGAGGTTGCCTCCAGTTATGTGATTGTTTTGAAAATGCTATGTGTCATGCATAAGTCCTAGTGTGACTGAGTTTAGGAAAGACAGCACCATTTAAAACAATGGCTTCTCATGATTTCTCTCCATCGCTGGAGAAAACTAGGCAACTCAGTTTCCCCACTTCCATTGTAAACAGTGGAAATGAGTCGTCTGCAAGGGCTAGTCTTCCTGCACATCTCTGAAGTAGTTACTATGCAGCAGTATCTGCTCAATGATAGGTTCCAGTATAGGTTGAGAAATTACATATTAGAGAGCAGTGTAGGAGAAGGGACCTGGGCGTCTTGGTGGACAACAGGATGACCATGAGCCAGCATTGTGTCCTTGTGGCCAGGAAGGCCAATGGCATCCTGGGTGTATTAGAATGGGGGTGGTTAGTAGATCGAGAGAGGTCCTCCTTCCCCTCTACTCCGCACTGGTGAGACCCCATCTAGAATATTGTGTCCTGTTCTGGGCCCCTCAGTTCAAGAAGGACAGGGAACTGCTGGAGAGGGTCCAGCATAGGGCAACAAAGATGATGAAGAGAGTGGAGCATCTCCCTTATGAAGAAAGGCTGAGGGAGCTGTGTCTCTTTAGTTTGGAGGAGACTGAGGGGTGACCATATTAATGTTTATAAATATATAAAGGGTGAGTGCCATGAGGATGGAGCCAGGCTCTTCTCGGTGACAACCAGTGATAGGACAAGGGATAATCGGATCAAGCTGGAACACAGAGGTTCCACTTAAATTTGAGAAGAAACTTCTTCTCAGTGAGGGTGACAGACACTGGAACAGGCTGCCCAGGGAGGCTGTGGAGTCTCCTTCTCTGGAGACATTCAAAACCCGCCTGGACATGTTCCTATGTGACCTCACCTAGGCGTTCCTGCTCCAGCAGGGGGATTGGACTAGGTGATCCTCTGAGGTCCCTTCCAATCCCAAACATACTGTGATACTGTGATAAACTTTCACCAAAACAAAATACTGAAAACCAATGACCACCTGGTGCAAATATTTATTTTCAATAAGCATACACTGCATCTGCTTAAATCAACAGACGCAGGAGAAAAAGATGATGATAGGTGAATGAATGTATTGGAAACCAAAAGGAGGCTGGGGTTTGGATAGAAGAGGACAGAAAACTGTGAAACAAGCCAGACAAACTGATGGAGTTAGGGCTGAAGCAAACTAGTGGAAATAGAAGATATTGTGCATCATCCTGCAAAATTTGTCCAGATTCCATTTGATGAACCAATGTCTTGCTGTAGTTTTGTGCTGCTCAAAGTGGCTCAGTGCAGCCACACAAAGGGATGAATTTGGACACAATATATGGCATAAAATATTTAGGCTGGACATGCCATATCTTCAAATCAGAAAAAACACATAACGATGTTTTCACTTGAATTTTCTCCTTACTGCCCATTTGTAATAATCTCTTCCACCACACACATAGACATACTTCATCCCAGCTGTGAGAAATTATGTTGAACTTCATCTATAGGCAGATCATCTATTTGTAGGGAATATGACTGATGCTGTAACTGTCAGAAAAACATGTTTTTAAAAATCCTCGTAGTTCAGAATCAGGTTGAAATTGAGACAAAAACATAAGGTTAAGTATATTAAACTTTGAAAATGGTTTTACAACATTTACTTTGTTAAGGAAGTTTATTTTCCCTAAGTTTCCCATAGCAGAGCCTCAGGCATGGATTTCCAAAGTTCTTAAATAATTTATTTGCGAGGTACAACATAGAGCAACTTGAGCTGGATGCCTCCGGAGGAGGGACCCTTGGAGAAAAAACCCTTGGGAAATTATATCCCCACAATCCAAGCCCTCATCCCCCTGCATGTCACTCTAGGCCAATTGCAAAATTAGAGCCTTGAGTCTCCCTATTCTTGATTTGATGTCCTGATTTTCCCCAAGTGGGCTGTCAAAGTCCTGACTTTCAGTTACTATTTTGTGCCTGCAGCTGGAGAAAAAGTTCTTGGCAAACCAAAATGTTCTTCTATTCCTCATCTTCTTTTAGATACTGTTCTGTTCCTTTACTTATCTCCAGGAACGCAGCTCCTCTCATCTCCTAGGTTGAAGACTCTGAGGCCTTTTTGTTTCAATAAGGCAGAAACAGTGAAACTTCACAGCTTGCAGAAGTTAAGCTAAGCAAACTTACCTATGCTAAGTGAATTCTATATAAGCAGTTTGTAAACAACTTCTATAAGAAGCAGTATACCAAATAATTCAATAAGCTAGTCCAGTCTATTCACTAACAGAGTTGTTAGTGAATTAGTTAGTGTTAGTTGCCTTTTCCTTTCCTATGCTGGAAGAAAAGAAGAAAAATATTCAATATGCCTTCAAAAAATCTGCTTAACATTAGAATATCATTGTGTGGGTTCACAGTAGGATAAAATATCATTGCCATTGACAATTCCAGTTTCTCATTTAGTGAGCTGTTTCTCTCTTGTTTTGCCAGGTAATCATCATATTTACAATCCAAATCTCAATTTTTCCTGAGGTTTACTAATACTGAACTGTTTTTACTTCTTACCAACAGTCCTGAAATAAACATCACTAATCTCAATTCTGTAGATAGTGAAGCTGAAATAAAGTTTGTTAAGAATAATTTGCAAATGCCTGGTAGGCTCAGAGAGACTTTAGAGCCTCTGGATCCTCTTGCCACTTGTCAGCAGGTTGTTTGAAAGTATCTTGTTAATGCTTGCCAAAGGACATATCTCTGCACAAACGTCAGCCTTCGGGAGCCCTCCGGGAGTTACCTAGGATATATTCACTGGAAGTGCCTTGTGAGCTTAAAGAGGATTATCTGGAGGAGTCCACAACCCACACTGACTTAGAAGTGCCAAGAGCCTGCAGAAGTGGAGAACGAGCAAACAGGCCTTCACCAAGTTGCAGCAGTCTAGTTGTATGCTTTTAACACAGGGATATATATCTGCAGAAAGAAAGTTCCTATACCCGGTTTTAGCCAGGAAGCTCAGGATGATCTGAGACACTCTAAGATGTAGAAGTCATTTGGAACTGGTCACAGAAGGTGGAATTGTTATGTTTTTAAAATCACAAGCACTCCTTTGGATGCATCCATTCAGGAGCTGTTGTTGACCAGTGTCTTGCTCATCCCAAATAAATTATATCTGTCTGACCATACCCCAGGAGTAAGTACCACATATATGTAAGTACCACACGTATGGGTGTCCCTCACCTTTGGTACCTAACCATTGTCCAGACTACCATGGATAACAACATGTGGGAAACAGCTGTAATTCCAGAGATTTCTCATCCTGCTCTTCTTAACCACCAAAAAATAACTCTGCTTGATGCAAAAGAAAGTAAGAGGTGGTTGTTCAGCTTTGCATTTTAGGGGAGGAGGGAATAAGGGCACTTGAC
This sequence comes from Streptopelia decaocto, assembly GCF_964273445.1. Classification (NCBI taxonomy): domain Eukaryota; kingdom Metazoa; phylum Chordata; class Aves; order Columbiformes; family Columbidae; genus Streptopelia; species Streptopelia decaocto. The sequence goes on along the minus strand of NC_138657.1, from coordinate 66,371,235 downwards.
TGTATTTTCCACTCAGGTCCCTCTGACTCTTTCTGTGGTTGTTAAAGAGGTGGAGCCCCCAGCATAGTGGGGACTGAGGAGAGCACATGTTTTCCCACTTCCTGGCAGGGCAGACTTCTTCCATAGGAACGTAGAATAAGGCCAGCAATAGCAGGGTTGACTGTGCAGAGCCATGCATCACAGGGTTAGAGTGCACTTCTCATGATTTCCAGTGTCCTGTCTGGGCAACCTGTTGTCTTTGTCCACTAAATGTAGAAAATAAAAGGTGATGCAGGAACAAAGGAGTATTTTCCTCACTGAAGTTTTTGGCTGCAAATGTTTGTATGTACATATGATCAACTGGCCAAAATGAACTCTCTCACTCGGCTTCTTCTCCAGACGCCTAAGTGGTAGCAGCTCCACCCACCTTCATTTGCGCTCTGTGTGGCTCCTTCCCTAGAAGGAAATTAAGGGAAACTGCTTGATACCCAGCATTACTGAAAAATCAGGTTTAACTGTGGACACTGCTGCCGAACTTTATTAGACTACTATTTTGAACATATTAGTGCTGGATTTTATTCAAATTTATTAGCATGACAACAACAATATCTGTGATATGGAAAAAAAAAAAAGAGCCCCATCACTCAATTGGCTTGATTCATTTTCCTGTAGTATCTCTTCCAGTCCATCTGCTGAAAGGTGAAGCCAAAATGTTTTAGAATTATGTTTTCATAGGGAATTCTCTGTTAATTAGTTATCTCTCTCTGCCATGTGTAGCAACTGATGAAATCAGCTACTGTAATTTCATGAAAGGCAATGTTGGACTGTTTGTTTGTATCAGCATGAACACTTTCTTACACACAGCACTCTAGTGGAACACAAGGGGTCCAAATAACATTTTATTTTAATATAATGAGGACACAAGCTACTGTACTATCACAATTTCTTATGTCCTTGTGTCTAAAAATGTAGTCTTAGGCTAAATGCAGCAGAAAGATTTTATGGACTCATTTTTACATACATATTTTATGCTTTCTTACAAAGTAGAGCTTAGCTTACTAAAGTTACAGCTAAGATTTATTTATTTTTCTGGAATAAAACAGCCTGCTCTGTCATTGTATTTAGTAGAGAAAAGCTGCACACCTTCTGGTGTCATTTGATGCTTGTAGTCCATTTAATGAGGACATGGCACTACGATGCTGTGGAAAAGTGTGTTTTGTAATTGCAAATGAAGTATTTCAGCCTTTTTACCTTTTAATACCACTAAGGACTAAGCTAAGGACCACTGAGCTATGGACTGTCTTGTTTTCAGGGAGCTTTATTATAGTTGAAAACCATGGAGTAACATTTTCTATACTTTCATGTTTACCTTTTTTTTTTTTTTTTCTTTTACTTGCAAATAATACCGTGTCCTCAGGTAGTGCTTTCCCACCCCACATCCCAGTATGAGTCCTAAAGTGAATGCTTGATTGGCTTCCTCTTTTACCATGGATAGCATCCAAAAGGAAAGCAAGGACAAGTTGTACGTGAGAAGTCCACATCTACTGACTACCAGTTATCTGCATTAACCACAGGATAACTAACCACCACCTTCTCCTAGAGTAAGATCTTCTCTCACTGCACTTTGCTGATCTCACCGGAATGAGGAAAATGCACCACTGTTTGAGATTAAGCTCTCACTGAAACTTGTATGTTTGGCATAGGAGGAGTAAGAGGATGAGTGAAAAGACTAACAACTTCGAGGCACTTGTAAAAGTAGCATTAAGAGCATTCTTGTCTCTGTATTCAGCTTTCCACTTAAGGAAAAGGTGAAATAAAATCCTCATCAAACACCACACTTCTCCAAGACTAGAGGGAGCATACGAGAGGTTCTTATTCTGGTACTCCATCCTGCGTTGATACAAGGTAATGATCTGATGCTACCCCTAAGACTCTTAACTTTTTGGTTTTAATGTCTCTGTTTTGCAGCCTGTCATGTGGAGAAGCCCTCACTAGACCAATATATCCTCCGAGGTCTACTGCTGAACACATATCATGAATGACTGGGTATATCAGAACAGGAATCAACAGTATTATGTTGAAAAAAATATGCTAATGGTGCATGGCACAACTTGTGCAAGTAGTGATTACTTGCTTTGGAAAGAAGAGGCAAAAAGGGACCAAAGCATACCACTTTCATTGCTTTCAAGATGCTGCCCGTAAATCTTTACAAAGATGGACTTCAGATAGTAGATTGATTAAAAAAAATAGTTTAAACCCTATCAATAACATTTCAAATAGTGTTTCACATTGGTATGAGATATGTGGAACTAAAAATGAAACGAAATGTGGTATTTCTCCTCAGGCTGATAGAGGAAACACTGACCTTGGCATCTGCCACTGGTGGCATTTGACAAGACCAGCAACAAGGCCCATGTGATGAAGAACTTTTCTGTGTTTCTCAGAGAAAAATGCTAGGACTTAATAAAAACTCAGTGGGATGGAACACACTGACACAGGAGTGGACAAGTCAGGAGCATAAATAAACATAGGGCAGCAGCACGGGAGCTTTAAAACTAGGTCCTTTTAGTATTTTAGGAGCCTTTCCCTTTCTGTATTTTATTTTAAGTTACTTAGTGTCCCGGTCTGGTGAGAGTCGTCTTGTATGATCCCAAACTCTTTGTCTGTGGCCATAAATCATAAAGTTAAAAAACTTCTGGCACAATGTATGTGAAATAGAAATCTAATTAGCTGATATATGTGTGTATGCAGAATCAGTGAGGCAAACTTCCTAAAGAAGTAATTTTAATTATGGGCTTCTGCAACACTCTGGGTGTCGAACAGCATCTGAGATAATAGAGGCATGCGGAACAATCTATAGTGATTGTATCAGGTTTGTCCTCCCACATTTCTCCCTTTTCCTCTCTCTTCAGGTATACAGAAGATATTTTTTCCTGTTTTCTCCTCAGAATTATTGGAAGACTCACAACTGTTTTTTCCTGCCTTTACTGGATGACTTGTTTTGGAGCCTGTGTCTAGCAAGAGTCCATTTGCTATTGTGAGTCCTCGGATGTTAACTATGTTAACCAGAAGGGTAGCACTAAATAAACCTTGCCTGCTGTAATATGTCACTGCAGTTAAATGTGAGCAAGTGCGAACATTAAACAGATAAAAAAGATGCAACCTCCAATGTTTGTAAATTGCTAAACTTTAATTCCTTCCCATTTTGTGAATTTATTCTTTCACTGTTTTTTACTGTATTTTGTGTAAGATAAGACCCGGATCTCTAAATCAAGAAAGGAGAAGAACACATTTTTTAAAAAGTAAAACACATTTCAAGACTTCTTTAAATGTCAAGAGGAAACAAACTAGAGGCATAAACCAAATATCTTCTCTGTTTATGATGTTCTCTCCAAGTTGTCCCTCTCTAGCGAGAGGACCATACTGTGTTTTTTGAGACTTATGTCCTGCTCCTGGAGAGCAGGGCTATATACATCAGCTTAATTTTATTTCTTGTACTGGTCACAGACCATCCACTAACAAGTCATAGTTTTCCCTGAGTTATTAAGTAAACAGTTATCTGAGATCACGTCAGTAGAGCTTTTGACGAGTGCCTGGTTGAGTGTGATTAGTTTGTGAATATTCTCTATTCATACTATGTTGTGTACCTATGATGGGTTTAACCAGTTGCACTGCACTGATTTTGCTCTCTGATTAGGTGAGCATGTAGGTGCTTCTGATGTGATTACTTCCATGTGTAAATTTAAAAACTTGTCTCCATAAATATTTACCAAGCAACTACAAATTTATTTTCAAGAAAACTCACGTTAGTAAAACTGTGTTACATAAATGATTTAGAAATGTAAAACACATCATTTAAATTACAAGAGAGCATTTAAAGGCTCCCATTGTTCATCCGTCTGTCTATCAAAGATAATAAAAGGAAGTGACCCAGGAGGAGGCCCCAGTGTTAGCAAAAGATATCACCTAAAATCTTTGCGTAAATTCTTTAAGAAGCTTTTTTTTTTTTTTTTTTTTTTTTTAAATGAGTTCTGAACTGTAGATTTTTTTTTTGGGAAATTGCAAGGCAATTTCCTTAAAATATACTGGGAGTATTTGTGTTAATGAACAAGGGAATTTGGCCCTGTGCAGATATGTCACAGACCTGTAAGTTAATAATGAGATATTATTTAATATTTAGGGATTTCTAGACCTTGGGTTCTTACCTCATAGTAAAATTAATCAAGAACTTGCCTTGGGTCACTGTATCCCTTCAAAGATATGCTTGAGAACAGGAACATTATAAATATAGGGTATAATCCTACTTCTGCTAAAGTGTCTGTAAGCTTTGATGATGATTTCATTGGATGTAAGTTCATATACTGCATTAACAATGGCATTGTGTGCTTTGATTTCCATGTTGCATAGGCTGCATGATGTACAGCAAAATCTCATGAAAAAAATACTATAACAATTTTCAAGAGTCTCAAACTAGCCCAGTCTCATCTTTCTTTTTGCTGCTAATTTATCTCTCACTTCTCTCTTTCTTTCACTTTTTCTGATACCCAAATAGAAATAAATA
>NC_138657.1:66234195-66361695 GCF_964273445.1 Streptopelia decaocto | reverse complement strand
GATTTTAAAACCCCACCATTGCTGTCTTTTGTAAATTGAGACAATTGCACTGTTTTGCATTAAAAGATGTTATCCATCCAAAAGAGCAAGTATGGTCTTGTGCAACTAATATCTGCTAAAATGTACCTGACTGCATTGGAAATGTTGCAGTAGATTGGTATAGCAGAGAATAATGAACCGCTGCACCCCATTGAAATGTAATTACACAGCACTCTTGTTCTTAAACCTATAAGGTGAAAGAAAGATGAATAGTGAAAGTAAAAATCGCTGACCCTTCAAAGTTTAATTTACGTTATGCATTCCCTTGCCCTTCTGATAGGTTTTAGAAAGGTCATAATTTAGGGTATTTTGCAGTTGATAAATGATCTGTATGTTTGTGTTCACACGCACCGATTGATTTGTTATAGCCAAAATATTGTTTCTATAACAACCTGCAGGTCCTTAACTAGGCAAACAGCAGATGAACAGGAATCCAAGTGGGAGATGAAGTGAAATCCAATCCTCCTCAGAGCACTGGGAGCAGAAGGAGTAGGAGGAGGAAGAAGAGGAGGAAGAAGAAGAGGGGAGGAAGCAATTTTATGGGGACAGTGGAAGGTGTGGAAGTGAAGGGGGTGGCAGCTAGTTGCCTGGCTCTCTCCATGCCCATCTTCACTCCTTCTGGTTTCCCTCTCCTGAGGCTCCTCTGCTCTCCAGGGCCTTGTGTCTGCAGATGACAAAGTCTTTGCAACTCGGTTTGCTCCCACTGTGCAAAGGGCTGTTGGGGCAATTTTCCCGCCTTTCCAGCCCTGGATGAGGCTCTTGTTTCCGGGCCCAGTTGATGCATTATGCATCAGGGCTGCCGGCAACTGACAGCCCCTCAGCCAGCATCTACTTGAAAAGCAATGGTGCTAATCAAAGTCGACACATTTGAATGTCCAGACACACACACAGAGAAATTTACTAATCAAAAAGTGTATTTCCTAGGGCTGTCTCCAGAGAAATCCGCAGGAAGAAATTGGAATAATTTATTAGCTTACAAGTTTTCGTTGACAGTTAGCCCAAGGCTATTTATCTCTGTAATAGAGAACGTCTCCAATGTGGCAAAATTGACCAAATCAAACAGCTTTGATCAGAAAATGAATCTGGCAAGGCTGTCTGTCTGTGGATCCCACGGGAAAGGTGGGAAACAAACAAAAAGATTTAACAAGTGGCCAATAGGAGAAAGAAAGAGAAAGAATTTGCAGCCTGGAAAGTCAGAAGCCTGCAAAATCTTTACACACAAACACTGAAATGAATTCCTGGAGAAATAAATTATGTTTCACATCATAACATTTAACACTGTGCTTGTGCATAATCAGAGCTATGCAGCCCAATGTGATTCTTGCATTAAGGTGGTGATAAATAACTGCAGGAGAGGGAAAATGTCTTAACTTCTCCTTAAAGGAAAACAAAATATAGAGGACTCTTCACAAGAACACTGGCACCGTCACTTAAATCTGTGCTTACTGTCCTTTATTAATACCTGTTTTGCCACCAAAAGTCAGATGTCCAATAGACATAAGTACATTGAAAGCCACCACAAAGGTCACACCAAATTCAGTTTCAGCAGAACAGTGACAAGTTTCAGCTGTTTCATTGCATAAACCGTCTATGACTTTGACCATCTTCCTGCTGACCACCAAATCCTTTTTAACTGTAAAATAATAAAAACCAAGAACTTCCAGGGATAAGATTAAAAGACGAACTGACAAATACAGAACTTTGCTTTACGTAACAAACTAGACTTGCCTATTATTGGAAAGAAAATCTTTACCCATCAAAGATCATCTGACAATAGAGAACGTGGAGGAAAAATTTCAGGATAGCAATCAGAGGCTTCTACTTTGCCACAGTTCTTCTATTTTTATACTGTTTAGTACTCTCTATTTCTAGTCATCCATATGAAATAGGGATAATAACAGCTATGAGTGAAAAACCTCATTCTTTGGAATTAAACTGCTTTGTGGTCTTTAGGTATGCTTCAGATGCCTGTTGCATTAGTATACTATACTCTCAATGCTACTGCCTCACAGAGAACAGAATGCCAAAGGACTACTTGCTGATTTCCTTTTGCTAGGCATTACAGTATTTCTCCCCAGGTAAGAAATGGTTTTGTTTATTCAGATTCTTGTGCTTTGAGCAGGAAAAGGTAGAAATAATGTCTCCCCTTTTTAATAAATGTTTCTAAATTACGTGAAAGGAACAAAAGTGCAAGGCCATCTTAACTTAATAACAAAAGCTCGGCAATTTTGCTTTGTTTATATTGGTGAATTGAATAAGCAACCTGCAAACTGAAGCACTCAAACAAGTTGAGATTGAAAGCACTGCAGAAAGCAGCCAGGCAGCCTAGTCGGATATCCAGCAGGAAAATGAAGGCGACAGGCTACCTTCTCGTGTCTTTCCAGGCCATTTGATGGGACTGTAAGTCCTCACACATTGTCTGTATTGTTGCATGTGCTTAGAGAGATCAGTAGGGAATAGCCTGGGAATGTATTTATTTATCACTGTTTGAGGTGATAAATTTATCAGTATTTGAGGACAAGAGAGAGTCTGGCCTCTTGAACGTTGTTCATCAAATTGAATTTTGAATGGTTTTGTATTGTTATATGCAATCTCCAACATGAGCTATTTTTGTACTTGAAAAAATGGAAACTGAAGGTTTTGATAGTCTGAAGACAACTGGCACATGTGTAAAGTATGCTTTGATATCACTGAGCTGAACCATGAAGCCCTTCATGATTTCTTAGGCTCTTGGGAAGCAAGGGGGACTTTTGTCTTATGAAGAAACTGGGAATATTTTATAGTTGTGTTATAATACATTCATTTTATGGACAAAATCAGTATAAAAATGGCCTAATTAAAGTTTCTATGTAATATGTCAAAGTTCAGCATTTTGATGACCAGGGAATATATGAGGCAGGATGGTGTGAATGATAAAACAAAAAAATTTCATATTTCCACTTCCATCTCTTCTACTGGTTTACTCTTTTACATACAATGTGTCTTTTAAGTTCTCTTGGACCCAAGGGACATGAATATCTGAACTGACTAATTTTCGTCATTGCAACTGAAGTCAATATCATCTCCAAATACTCAGCTTTTCCTGTGAGAAACAGATCTTCTACCCCAAGATATGCACCTGGAATTTGCACAGGTTTAAAAAGCATTTATCTTTGCAACTCTTCATTTTAATTTCCCTTTTTGTAAAGTGGAATCATATACTCACTTATCCTTTAAATGGGTATGAGTGCTACACGTTAAAAGTATTATATGGGCCTTTACCCACGCCCCCCCCGGAAAACAATAATTTTTCCACTGGATTTTGCTATTTTGCTTTTTTGGAGTCCTGGATATTGTGAAACTCTTCTCAAGAGAATACATATCACCTCATACCCCAGTGAAATCTTTGTTGCAGGAGGCTGCTACTAATTCATAGGCAGAACTCCATCATATAGAGCTTTCCATTTCTGTACTCTTCTTTTGCTAAGTTTGCAATACACTGCTCTGCAAAGGATGAAGACTAATTAGAAGAAGAAGAATATCTACTCTATATGTATTCTCATTTATGGTAGCACTTTTGGCTGTATGCTGTCAGTCACAGGTCAGATATCACAGCTGGATCTTCTGAAGAGGAAACCCACTCTGTTTCCAAAATGTTAACATTTTGTTTTGTAAAGCTGCCACATTATCTCACACCATCTAATATCTTCTATCCTAACTCCTCCACCCAAAGAAGGCCACTGTGCCATTCCACTTCCTTGGAAGGTGAAGACAGCTTATTTCCTAACATACCTATACCAATTTGTGTGTGTGTGCAAGCATTGGCAAGCCAAATGCAAACTGTGGTACCTTTGCACAGAATTGGCTTCCAAATTGTGTTGTGACCTTGAAGCCTTCAGGCAAGTCTTCACTTGTTGGTTCCTCTTTTTCTTTTTTTTTTTTTCTTTTTTTTTCTGGGCAAATAAAGTCACTGGCTACAGCTGCTCTGGCCTCCCACAAATTTCTTTACATGAAATCGTTGAAATGCTTTGCACTAGGGAGGAGAGAAACCAAAAGATACCAAAAAAAAAAAAAGAAAAAAGAAAAAGAAAGAGGCCTCTCTTTGTAAACACGGTTAATGAAACTCTAGAATGGGGAAGGTAAGTTAAAGAAAAGTTGGCAGCTTTCTCTTTCTCTTCCTTTCAAACTTATTTTTTTTCCAGAAACCATCTCTCTTATCCAATCAAGTTCGTAAGGACACCTGTAGATGGTGCAGTAAGAAAAAGCCTACACAAGAGCAGAATATTTGTCCTTTGCCACTGCTGGCAGCTCTGCCCAACCCGTGTCTTACCCACACATTCCTCTGGGCTCCTCCGGTGGAAGTGGTATGGCCAGGACAGCACTGTAAACTGCTGTTTTTAACCTACAGAAATCCATTGACTAAATTTCATTTCCTGTCAAAAAAGAAGTACATGTCAGATATTAGCCAAAATTTTCCTGTTTTGTCTCTTATTTATGTTGACATGAATTATGTTAATGCTCTTTCTTTTCCCTTCTTGGTTGAAGAAAAGTGAGAATTGTCTATGGGTGAAAGTATCTTCTCCTACATAAAAAGTTGAAGTATTTTTAACCTGCCTGTGGGGAGCTTGCTCCCTTTAGTTTGCAGATGAATGTTTTCTTGGCAGTACAGTCTTTGGTTTTCTTTTATTAATATTCTACCCCCCCCGATATTAATCTTCATCAGGATGTCCTTGGTTGTGTCTTAAGCTCTGATGCACACCAGAAAGGGACTATGAAAAACCAAGCTAGGCAATATTAGATGATATTGAAAAGGCTGGGTGTTCTGTAAGGTGCTGGGGTTGGTAGGGCTGTGCACTGGCTTAATCTCATTTTTTATTTTAATTTACTTTGCTTTATTATTTTATTTTATCAAAGCCATTTCTACAAAGGTCTTACCTAAGTTTGTACCGGTTTTGAGGAAAGACAATTTTGAATGACCATCAGTTTCTTCCATTCTGTGTTTACACAGCAATATTTTCTAGATAAATTGATAAATTGTGGCAAATGTCTTAATTTATATTTTGAGCTAATTCACCTGACACTGAAAGGCTTTTAGTATAATATGTTTCCTTATTATAAAACAAAAATGCCTTTCTAAAAAAAGTAACCCTAAAAATGTACCTCCAAACAGATTTCTTGATTTCTATCAAGGAACATTCTAATAAACTTCAGCCAAGACTGTTGTGATCAAATACTGTACTGCTTCCAATTCAGCTGCTATGGAATCCCACGGGCATATGTAAACATGTTATTCCATGCATCCAAGTTAAACAACCAGTAACTTCGAAGTACAAAAATATTCCAGGACTGAGACATCAACCAGATTCTGGGGGTGCAGTGGAAGCCATCATATTTCTTAGAAGGCTCATAAGGGCAGACCTCTGTTCCGCAACCCCTTACAAACAATACAACCTTTGCATTTATCAGCCATCATTCTATATCAGGACATACAGCAAGGCCAATTTGTCCTTATGATCTAAGCACATCCACGGAGAAAACTTGTGTGTAACATATTTTGATATTTCTTCGTTTAAGTTATGTCATGCCAGAGAAGTACTGTGGTAGCCTGTGTACAGAGATTTCTGAGAGAAAGTCTTGTGTGTGACTTGTACAGACTTAAGACAGACTTTATGCACCCGTGTGACTCTGGAAAGTCTTTCTTACAGGGGTTTGAGCTGTTTTGTGGCACTGAATATCACTTTCGGGCTAGTCCAATGTGTTCTAAACAGGGATTCCAAACATTTTTGGAAACACCAGACTGTAGTGTCTGATTCCCTGTGCATCGACAGGAATTCCCAGCTGAAGGTGCCTGAGGTCAGAGTTTCCTTCCCTTCAGACTTCAGTAGAGCATTAGTCTAACCTGCTTTTGGGTGTGATATAAGACACAGACCCTGTGTAGGCTCTTGTCCTTCACAGAAGAGCCAAGAAGAGAACAAATTTCGGCAAACCCTTTCTGAATCCAATGGCACATTCAATCCTAAGCAGGACTGGGACACAGGGCAGTGAGGCAAGTATAAGCATGCAGTGATGGGCACAGTTTGGACGTCCACAGGTCTGAGTGCCCATACTTACTGGGAGGGATTTTATCCTCACCAATGTTGCAGGAAGGCAATGCAGACACAGCAGAACAGTCACTGCCAACCTCTCCAGTGGCATTTTGCAGGAGGATATCAAAGGCAGTTGCCTTTGGCATCATTTACTCAACATGGATTCCCACCACCTCTGAGGCACAAGGTGCAGAGATTTTTTTGTAGGAATAGGAACAGATATATATAAAGAAGAGAGGATGCTTCCTGAGCAGGCACTTCTCTTTACATGTTTGCATCTATGGCATGAGTTTTAGTAGAATGAAAATGCATTTATTTGGCTCAACTTTTGGATTCTGTGGGTTTATTTCTTTGTTTAGATCTGTTTCCATCTTTCATGTTATTAATGTTCTTGCTCTTCATTAGTAAATGCTCAGCCCTTCGGAGACACTTACGTTATACAATTTTTAATTTTTTTTTGTTTTTCTTTGGTTTTTTTGTTTGTTTGTTTTTTGTTTTTTTTTTTTGTTTTTTTGTATTTGTAGTCTGCTTTCCTAAGCTGCTGTTGCAGTAACATGTCAGATTTTCAGACATGGCTTATATTGGTATTTCCTACATGCAAACCAAAACAGAACCGTTCTAGCAAAAGCATTCCGTATAATAAGGAAATAGAACTTCAGTCTCATTCTATTTTAAAATAAAATTTAAAATGTGTTGTTTTCACATGAACAAGACTTCTGCTAGGTTTCTCATGTACCTCTGGCAGCAGATGCTTTCCTGGCAGCATCTCTCTCAGGCCTTTGGTCATTATCCTCCAATGTCACCCAGCTAACTATCACCACAGGCTGGAAATCACTCATGAATCACGACTTCTGCAAGTCTGTAGGACCTCCGATCTCCTCTGACCTTAAGCACTCTCTTCAATGCCATTAAATAAATTAAATGTTTAAATTACCTATATTAGCTTTAATTGTATAATTTTAAAGTCAACGAGAAATAAATCTATAAAAGGGAAAGTCTAATCTGAAAGAGGACTTGCCCTCTCTTTGAAGTGGATGAACATGCCTGGGGAAATGATAGAGACTGTAACCTCTGTAGGAAAGCTGGCACATTTCAAGCTTTCCTCGACTATAGTCACATAATAGAAACAATACCAGACTGTGTAGTTGAGGACAATTGTCCTTTTCTTATTTCAGTGTTTTAGAATCATATCCAGGAGAAAACAACAGCTTTCTGATATGTGTTGGGACAGGGAGATAGGAAAAGCGTTTTTCTGAGACACTAATAGACTGCAGGCAGAGGTTAGGGAGGTGAACAACAACAAATAGGAAAATTTTGCCACTACTAAAAAATCTCTTAAAATAGATCTGAATTGTTTTCAATGTGAACAGTGTAATTAGAAGCTTAATTTAATGTAATTAAATTTAATTAAGTTTGATTAACCTAGCTTTAACTTAGTTTAACTATACCCTTTCTCAAAGCCAACAGCAGTCTCACATATCTCAATTTACCTGTAAACTGTCCCCATGAGTAAAAGCAAATGGAAAGAGCCCATAGTGACTGGGTATTCACTTTTAGGAGACTGAATGTGGACTCAAGACTAAAGCGATTTCCCCGTGCATAGGGAACTAGGAGTAGGTGCATCCCAGGGTGCTATGAGGAAATTACAGATGGGCAAAGGTAATTTGCAGAGGGTGACAGGAGCTCAGTCCTTTCCTTTGTAACTTCCCCCATGCAGTTCAAGACCACCTTGCAGGATGACAGGACCTGTTGGAGCCCTGTGCCTCTGGGCAGGCTGCAGAGCAGAGGAGTGAGCGGGTGAGAGTGATGTGCCCTGTGAGAGCCGTCTGCCATAGCTTCGCAGTTTCCAAACAGCGTTTGTCTTCAGTTTTCTCCTGTTACGCTAGGGACTTACTGCAGCTGGCCTCCATGTCTGAGTGGTTAATAAAGTTGATTTACACTGTTTATTTCTGTCAGAAGCCCATCAGGCATATTTTATTTTGGCTCCAGTAAGTCACCCATTTGTTACTCTGTAGTGGTGTTTCGCAGACTCATCGATTCAATAAAAAGAAAAACATCATAACACCATACAACCAAACTAGCCATTCACAAAGGAAAGAAGTTATTTATTATTAGCACCTACTAACAGTTAACTCTGTTTCTGTTGACATTACTCTTTCACTGGTAAAAGATCTGCGGAAGGTGTGTGTAATGTGCAACTCATGCTGATCACAATGATTTTGGCTTAAAAGTCAGTATGGGCTGCCATGGCTTGGTTTGCCAGTCATTTTAACTAGAAATTGTGCTAGGAAGGTACAAAAGCCTCCTTCCTTCCCCATAAAGTCTATTCACCATTAATTAAAATTTCTCATGAGAAGGTTTCCTTATTTTCCCATTAGCTCTGCTGCAGATTTTTGCTGATGATCCTCTCTAGTGCCATGCTCCCACCCCCCAGGAAGAGTGGAAAAAATATTTCTCACAGAGAAAGAGGGGAGAAGAGTTGCTTCTTGCACCTGCAAAGTAGCTTTCAATACATCCTGTAGCAACAGGTGAGGACCAACTCTGTTGCCCCTCCCCACCCAGCAGCTTCTGGGGATGAGTATCACACTTTTATAGCAAAAAACTGTCTTTGCATCACACATACTGAAAAAACAAATTGCAGGGAAGCTGAGCTATGAATTGATTCTCATTGATTAAATTCTCATCTTCATGTGATGGAATAGTGTGGAAGATCCAAAGGATCCTGTTGTATGACAGCACTACATAAATCCAAGAATTCATGTCAGTGCTTCATAAAGCACCTTGGAAGTATTTGGTTTGGCCCTTTCAATTTCAATACAAAACAAGGGCTGATTTTCAAAGGAAACATTAGTTAAAGCTTCAATTAGGACTCAAAATCAGTGGAGGCTGTCATGACTCTTACAAAAGTTTCCCCACCATCCATGGGAATATTTTTGGCAAATAAGATTATTAATAGAATAGGGAGAGGTGTTTGATGAGGGTTTTTTTGTAGTTTTGTTTGTTTGTGGGTTTTTTGTTTGTTTGTTTGTTTTGTTTTTAAAAGTCAATTTAGATCTCAGAAAGTGAAAAGCTGAGAAATTCATCCACATAGTTTAAATGACCTATATGCAAAAGTCACATAAATGTTTGGGGTACTGGAGGGATTTATGTGGAAAGCTCACCTAAAGAATACCTTTCCACATAAATTCAACTGCCATGTCCAGGTAACTCATGGCCTTCCCACTTGAGACCAACAGCCAAGTATAAGAAATAAAGTACACACATATTCAAAGCCCACAACAAAGAATGCTGCTGAGACCTCCAAGTGAGCTCTGATGGAAGCCAGTGAGTTCATAGGACGTGATACCATCCAGGCTACCACTTTAGGTCCAGAATAATAGAGCCCCTACTACAGAAGACTGAGCAATGCTGTGCTTTCATGCAACCTCTCACATCACCTATGGCATCATTCCTTATGGTTCAAACACAGCAAGACTGAGTTGCAAAATGTTAAGTTGTATTTTTTCAAGCGAAAGGTGTATTTGTCACGGTTGGTTTTGAGGATAATTTACTATCTTTTGCAGGAGTCAGAAGATCCTGATACATATCAATACCAGCAAGAGTTTGTCAGAGCTTTAGCCAGTGCTGCCTTTCACGTGATGATAGATATTCATTGTCTACCTTCATATCACACTGTGGAATTCTCTTGTGTTGAGATGCCAACAAACATGACAACACTCAAGCTGCAAATCTCCTGTCATACTGACCAACATTACATGGCTCTTCTTTGCTGTCTGTGGTAGAATTAATGTTTTATCTTGCACACTGAAGTCCAGTGTTTTGTTTTGCTTCGTTTTGGTTTGGTTTGGTTTTTGTTTTTTTCTGGTGCTATGTTATTACAAAGAGTCCAGATGCTACATTATTACAAGGAATAAATATCAACAACAGTGAATAGATTCAAATGAAAAATAACTGAAAGCAGAATGAAAATTATATTCTAGAAAGCTGGAGGAGCAAATGCTAACATGGCAGAGTTGACTAAACTTAACCAACGGTGGATGATTAAATTGTGTTTTTAGCAAGATAAAGGTGCATTTGTCATGGCTGTTTTTGAGGATAGTTTACTACCTTCTGTGGGAGCTGGAAGATGCTGTTACACATCAGTACCAGCAAGACTTCATCAAAACAAAGTCAGTTTTTATTTTTTCTGGAGAAAATACTGACTCCATTGCAATTAAACAAAAACAAAAACACAAAAAACCCCAAAACTAAACACACACAGACAAAAACCCCCAAACAAAGAAAGAAAAAAGCAAACAAAACCAACCAACCAACCAACAAAAAAAACAAAAAAAAAACAACAAAAAAACCCCCAATCAGAAAGTCTGAACATTTGATGATCCAAAAAGATACAGGATAAAGACAGCAATGCTGTCATCAGCCTTTCACAGCTTCAAAGGCTCTGCGATTTATCTCACTTCTCAAGAAAAATTTTGGTCTCATATGAACTATGTGACAGATGATACAGAGAAGGCAGAATTACTGAATGCCTCCTTCACTTCCATCTTTACTGCTAAGACCAGCCCTCAGGAATCCCAGACCCTAGAGACTTGAGAGAAAGTCTAGCAAAAGGAAGACTCTCCCTTGTTTTAGGAGGACCAGGTTACAGATTGTTACGACAAACTGAACATCCACAAATCCATGGGCCCCAATGGAATGCACCCACACATGCTGAGAGAGTTGGCAGATGTTATTGCTAAGCTGCTTTCCATCATCTTTGAAAGGTCTGGAGAACAGGAGAGGTGCCTGAGAACTGGAAGAAAGCCAACGTCACTCTAGTCTTCAAAAAGGGCAAGAACGATGACCCAGGAAACTACAGGCCAGTCAGCCTCACCTCCATCCCTGGAAAGGTAATGGAACAACTCATTCTGGATGTCATCTCCAAGCATGTGGAGAAAAAGAAGATTGTCAGGAGTAGTCAGCATGGGTTCACCAAAGGGAAATAATGTTTGACCCATCTGATAGCTTTCTATGATGGTATAAATGGCTGGGTAGATGACAAGAGAGCAGCGGATGTTGTCTACCTTGGCTTCAGCAAGGCTTTTGACACCATCTCTCACAACACCCTCATAGGCAAGCTCAGGAAGTGCGGGCTGGATGAGTGCACGGTGAGATGGATCATGAACTGGCTGGATGGCAGAGCTCAGAGGGTCGTGATCATTGGTGCAGAGTCTGGTTGGAGGCCTGCAGTTAGTGAGCTTCCTGAGGGGTGTTATGTCCAGTCCTGTTCAACTGTTCATCAGTGACCCAGCTGAAGAGACTGAGTGCACTCTCAGTAAACTTACTGATGATACCAAACTGGGAGGAAAGGTTGACACACCAGAAGGCTGTGCTGCCATTCAGCAAGACATGGACAGGCTGGAGGACTGGGCAGAGAAGCACCTGATAAAATTAAACAAGGTCATGTGTAGGGTCCTGCACCTGGGGAGAAATAACCCCAGGCAGCAGTACAGGTTAGGGGTGGACCCGCTGGGGAGCAGCATTGCAGAGAATGACGTGGAAGTTCTGGTTCACAACAGGTTGACCATGAGTCAACAATGTGCCCTTGTGGCCAAGAAGGCCAATGGTATCCTGGGGTGTGTTAGGAAAAGTGTGACCAGCAGGTCGAGGTAGGTTCTCCTCCCCCTCTATTCTGCCTTTGTGAGGCCACATCTGGAATACTGCGTCCAGTTCTGGGCTCCCCAGTTTAAGAAGGACAAGGAATTACTGGAGGGAGTCCAGTGGTGGGCTACGAAGATGATCAGGGCCCTAGAGCATCTTTTGTATGAGGAGAGACTGAGAGAGCTGGATCTGTTCAGCCTGGAGAAGAGAAGGCTGAGAACAGATCTTATCAATGCTTATAGATATCTCCAGGATGGATGTCAAGAGGATGGATCAGACTCCTTTCAGTGGTGCCCAATGGTAGAATGAGGGACAATGGGCACAGACTGAAGCACAGGAGGTTCCACCTAAACATGAAGAGTAACAGAGGTCTTCTCTGGAGAAATTCAAAATTCAACTGGATGTATTCCTGTGCAATCTACTAGAGGTGTACCTGCTTTAGCAGGTGGGTTGGACTAGATGATCTCCAGAGGTCCCTTCTAACCCTAACCATTCTGTGATTCTGTAACTACAAGTATTTTCTTACTTAGAAGAAGATAGACCTGAAATAATTCCACCAACATTTTGTCTTACACAGTTAGCCACATGTCAGTTATTGGCAGTCAGAAAAATGATGGATATTTGTCATACCTTTCACTGTTTGGTGGTAGTGAAATCATAAGCGAAGTGTTGTTTCTGCTGAAAAATTACTTGATTTTTTTTGTTTGTTTTTTTTTGTGTTTGTGTGACAAATAACATACTTTACTGTGTGTTGAGTTTTTATGTTTTGGGTTCAGTTGCAAACAGAGCTGTTTGCAGTCTTGGAAAGAATTAACATGTAAGCTAAAGTCACCTAAGAATATCTCTAACTTGCATGATTGCTCGCTTAAGCAGTCACCAAAGGCCTTACTGGTGCTGGCAGCTTCACAGAAGGTAGATTTTCCAACTCAAATTGA
This sequence comes from Streptopelia decaocto, assembly GCF_964273445.1. NCBI lineage: Eukaryota > Metazoa > Chordata > Aves > Columbiformes > Columbidae > Streptopelia > Streptopelia decaocto. The sequence goes on along the minus strand of NC_138657.1, from coordinate 66,349,016 downwards.
CTTTTCTTGAATTAGTTTATCAATGAATTAGACTCAAATAAATAAATGGACTTAATAAAAAGGAAGGACTAATTATATTTTTTCAAAAACTTTTAAAAAATGCATATAGAATGGAAGATGCTTTAATTTTTAATATATTAAAATGTCACAAGAACAGTGTTCTATGAGAAAGTTTAAATTCTAATTTTAAAAAATCCCACAAATTATAACCCAAATGTATCAGTTTGGGCAAGTCCATTCTTTGAAAATAAATCAAGTATTTCTGAAACAACAGCCTAAATGCTTGGCGTACTATACAACAGAAATCTTCTTGGGCAGATGAGGGAAAATACCTTCTTTCAGGTTATGAGGTTGTTGGGTTAGAAGCTGGGGAGTTAGCTGTCTCTAACAAAGGCTTTGTATTGAGTCTTCGTTAGAGACCTCATCCAAGCATGATAAATCAAGGAGAAGCAACCTTAAATTTGGCTGTCTTCAGTTTTTGTGATAGATATTGACGTCACTGTTTCTTCCCTTGCTACTAACTCGTACTGTAGAAGTGTTACAAGAGCATGCTACTTCATCAGTTGAGTCTTTTGGATATGGACGTGAAGACAGACTCAGACATTTGGAACCCACCACCAATGATTAAAGGGAAACAAATCCTCTACAGTTTGTTTGTCTTGTATTTGTACCCACTGCAGTTGTATTGGAGTGACACATGCAAATACTTCATTTTTAAAGAGGAGATAGTAAGAGGAGTAGCCCACCTTTGTCTTATCAACATTGGTCAGTAATGGTGACTAGTCAAACTTTTGCAGTGTAGGAAGGCAAGATATGTGCCACGTTGGTAATCTTACCGTCCATCAGATCAAAGCACAAGGGAACAAACAACAGAAATCCCAGATGGACTAAACTGGGAAACCAAAGATGAAGGAAGGAGCATTTCTGAAGTTATCTTACTAATATACTTGGATTTGCTGCAGTATTCTTTACGTCTTTGACAGGGAAATTGTACAGCAGAGCAAGGGAGGAGTTTTGTATGCATAGCACTTATCCGTCTTATTCAATTATTACTTTTTTTAATCTTCCCGTTGTTTGAAAAATGGTTTGATTTTTGCTTTTACAGGAAAGATGACAATTAACCTATGTGGTTCACCAACTGAAAGTAAGAAGGAAAGATACCATTATGATTTAGAGTACACAAATTGTTCTGGTTACTGTCTGAGAAATATTTGGTGTATTTTAGGTGAAGAGACCTGTCTTTGAAAAGGAGCAGTGAGAAGGGAAGTGTCCATAACTTAGGATACTTTCTAGTTTAAATAATAAGGTGGAACTATAAATGCAAAGAAAAATATCAAGCATAAAATCAAGTGCATGAAGACAGGTTGCGATTAGCAGAAATGCTTAAGTCTAGATTTGACAAATATTGAGACATGAAGAATCCTGGTTTTGTTATAAAGCAAGAAAGTAGACTACGTGACTCCTCTTGAAGCTAATATCTAAATATTTATGAAGATTTAGTCAAGGTTCTGTGAAAATATAATAAGGTAATGGAACTCATTTGGGTGGCTTTGGCAAAAAGATTGTTCATTAATGTTATTGATGTACACTGGAAGACATCTGATGTGAAGTTCATAATTGAAATGTTACAAACACTTCAGCATATGGATCCTTCACATTCACTTAATTGCCAGTTTAGTAATAATTTTATGTAATGAGGAATTATTAATAATATGTGAAATACTAAATTGACGTAATCACCAAAAAACGTAATATGACTTCCACTGTGCAAAGGACATTATAATTCCAGGTGTCTTTGTTATATTTTAAACAAGGAATGTAACTGGCTAAATTCATCTTTCAAAACTATTGACTCTTTAAAGTTTTAATAATTTTTTATATAATTGTGTTTAAAGGTATGGCTATTAATCAAACGCTCTTTTCCCTCATTCTTAATATCCCTTATTAGCATCCAGTTATGACAAAAAACTTGACAAATGATCATTAACAAACTGTCTTACAGTTTTGTGGCACAAGTCCCACTGTGAGATAAATCTCTATATGCTGTTTCTTTGATTATGTAGGCATATACCAATGCCCTGTTCAGACAGGTGAGAAAAAGGGACCAAATTTGTCCATTTCCCAGTTGCAATTTAATCATTGTGGAAGATTGTGGTATTGGGACAAGAGATCTTTATCTCCAGCACACCAATAAAAATCTTCCTTAAGTTTGCAATTTCTGAAAGTCAATAGCCTATTGGTATGAGAAATATACTCTTTGAGGACAAATGTCCACAACATCACCGCTATTGCCACACAGAACAGATTGAGCGGGCACGGAGAATGTCAGCCACCTCCCCAGGTAATCCTCATCACGGCAGGATCAGCTCACACTGATGTGGGGACCAGTGAAGTGTGCAAGGCCGCTCGTTCTCTGGGAGCCTTGTCTAGTCTATGACTTCATTTTCCTGAGTCATTATTCTGACACATCTCATGGGCAACATCTTCAGTGAGAGAAAAGAGCCAATATGAGTTCTTACTTATATTGGTATAAATCAAGGGAAACCCTATTGAAGACAATAACTTTCTACACAAAATCATAAAAGCCAGAGGTAAACCAAAGCTATTAATGAACAGCAAAATAGAAAGCAAAGTCTTCAATTCCATTTACTTCACCTCAGGTATAAGTGAGAGACAAAAGAATGGAAGTTCTCTGGTTCAGCTGACCTGGGAGCTGGAATCGTGAGACTAACATGTAGGCATATGAAATACATTGTGTGGTACATGTCCAGTTAAAAAAATCATATACCTGAGTGACGTTATTCAGAATTATTACATAAGTTTTTAGGTGAACTCTGTTTTAAATTGAAAGGATGAAGATCGGTATATTTACAGGAAGAAGGCATTTCCAAATATTATTTAAATAAACAAGAAGAAAAGCATGAAAATGTAAATCAGAGGTCAAATTTGTTTCAGTTTTAGGTGGACACTGCTCTCAAAAGCTAATAATCCTTTGGTAAAGGAGATCACACTTAGAATCTAAGGAATGACCCATTCCAGATGTTACTCTGACCCATCAGTGAGTCTTCTCAAGGCAACAGCTGTGTGCAGGAAGTCTCAAGACTGGAGTTCATTCATTATTTCATGCTTACTTATTTTATTATAAGTTTTGATTAAAACATGAATTTTAGTACTTCCATCACCTTTTAAAATACTAAATTGTAGGATATGAATAATTGCTTTCCGATCTTCTTGGAAGACTGTATCTAGGAATTGCATGAAGTATATTCAACAGAAAATAGCACACAGCCTTTAGAGAGATCATGCATATATGTTTCATATGGGAGATAAAATTAGTTATTTGTACATCACACTATAACAAGGTAGACAATTTTTCAGGCTATGTAAAAAGTCTGTGCTCCGTGGGTGATATAATTTCAATGCTAGTACCTAAGCTACAATTTGATGAATTGCAATAATTACAATGTGCAGTGTACTCTTCCCTTCTTGTTTTCACATTTGCAGATTTTTTTCTGTGAGGCTCACTCATTGTTTGTGTTTTAACCAATTTAATACCTCTTTTCTTAAAATATTTAGAAGCATTTGTTTATATAAAGAGATTGCTGTTGAACAGGCAAAATGATCTATTTTAATATTTTAGAGATAAGAAAAATAGTACTGAAGAAAAACAAAGCATTACATATTCTTAGAAATGGTACAGCAGAGTATCTTATTTCTTGTAAAACATAATAAGCAAATATGGCATTTTAGGCAAATATTTATTTTATATTTGATCGCTAAGCAAGAGAGAGTTTCATTTATCTTCATTTTTGCATTTTTAAGTCTACATAATTTAGTTCACACTGGAGCACAAAGCTGAGTGTTAATAATTTTTCTTTGTGTGTTGTATTAAATGAAATACAAAGTATTTTTCTCTCTCTCTTTGTTTTGTTTTGTTTTGCTTTTTCTTTTGGCTCTGTATACAGCCAGGGGAACATGATATGAAGGAAGATGAAAAGCCCCTTCTCTTACCATTTACATCAAAAATGACAGTAAGACATAGCAATAACTTTGCCTCCTCTCCTCGTGAAAGGGGACAGGAGGACTCAGGGAACAAAAGCATATGAGGAAGGAGACAACAAGAGGGAAAAGGGAGAATTCTGAGAACTCATTTTCAGATATGGTTTGATTCCTGATAGTCTAGGATTACAATTAATATTACTTATTCTGTGAAGGTCTTTTGCTTTTGAAATTTTCTTTCCTTAGCTGTAAATTTTGTATTCTAATTAAATCCAGAGGGTGATACTCTTGCTTATATTAAGTAGTCCCTTGAAGTCTAAGGAGTCCCACTGAAATAAAATGCCAGCCCATTCAAAGTTATGACACTACAATCCAGTAAATTCCCTGCAGCCTTTTTTATCTTAAATACAATTATATGGAATATAGTAATGAAGTGTATGAAGTAAAAAATATGCACAATGAAAAACATAATTAAATGCTGTACATTTCAGTTCATCAAGAAAAAAAATCTCTAAGATGACACAAATGGGAGAGCAGGCACAATTTTCTAAAAATGTAACCTATAATACTACAACAGGAAAACATGAACTAGCAAGAATTAGGATTCAGTCCTGAGGGTATCAAGCAGTCTCAAATTTTATTTAAGTCCATGGGAGCCTTACGTGCTTGAACCTCTATGAAGCATGCCCTAGACAATAAGCTAGGAATTTCTTCTCGTAAAAAAATAAAACAACAACAACAACAAACCCCAAAACAATGTATATTATCCTTACAGAAATTACAGTGACACTGAGAGTTTTTTTTACATTAGAGTTGAGTGAACACTTTATTTGCAGAAAATTATTCTGCAGATGTTACCTTTATTTCTCTTTGCGAACCACCCACAAAGAGATAGTAACATTGTAAAATTCTCGGAAGTACTTCTTATTCAAAATTGGTCACACACTTCTCCAGCGAATTTTCTCTTCAAAATCTGCTTTTTGTGAATAGTTGAGCTTGCATTCACTTTTTCATGAGTTATTCATACTAATAAAGCTTGAGCACTCAAGTGTTCCTGGAAACCAAACGTGAAAGCATTGCAAACATGGTCTAATTGAAATCCACTTTCCACTTCGAGCAAATATTCGCGGAACATTTTTCCTACTATTCACTTCGTTTTAGTTGACATTATGGGCTAAAATCTCACTGATGTGCACTAAAGAGAGACGTCACAGCAGAACCCTCTTCAATAATGCAGGTGCAATATTCCTGGAACAGGCAGGTCTTTTGAACAGACATAGTAGGATTTAACCTGCTCTGTCCTTTTATTTAATTCAGAGGGCAGCCTTAAAGTAGACTGCTCAATGGCTAAGCGAACTCTCCTCAGTGTTTCAGCCACACATCAAAATATAAGAGCCCATGCTGTACCTCACTCTAAGCTCCCCTTCAGAGCTAATCAATAAAGTTATTCATCTAGCTTCTTTCATAATTACCAGTGATCAGCTTATTGCTGGTGTAAGATAGGCTTCTTCAGAACATATATTTGTTGCTGACACGGGAGGTCACCATACAAAAAGTGACCAGTATTGTAACTCCTTTTATATTTATACTAGAGATAGATAGACAGATATATAAATAGATAGATAAAGCTACCGCCCCTGAAACATCTTGCTCTTTACAAATAGATGGAAGTGATGAATGTGCATCCACCTGGCCTTCCCATGAACACTCAACTCAGACACATTTCAGTGTATTAGGAGTCTCATCCTCCCTAGGAATGTGCTGAGGTCCATCAAGCAACAGGATCTTCCAGAGGGCAGTTGTGATCTTGGGTGGTCAGAACTACTTGCTGGTTGTGTCCATCTTTCACCATCAAGGAGACAAAGGCCCTACAAAAAACCCAGTGGAAGTGACTCAGAAAAGTGTCTGTGTTGGGAGGGACAAATCCAGACCCTGCTGTCTCCAGTGAGAGATTTGTAAGAATTTCCACAGTTCTGCTGTCAAACTTTCTTGTGAAATCATCATCTTCCTTGTATCCTCCTTGAGATGTAGAGAAGCCAATGAGAAGTCTAGTGAAATTATCTACCTGTATTTCTTCAAGGCTTTCAGTATGGCTTCCCATGGCTTCCTCCTGGAGAAACTGATACATTATGTTTAGGTAAGTGGTCCCTGTGGTGGGTGGGGAACTGGCTGACAGACTGTACCCAGTGGGCAGTAGTAAATAATGCCTTTTCAATCTGGCAGTCTGTCACAAGTGGGATCTCTCAGGAAGCGACATTAGGCCCAGTGCTATTCAATATCTTCATAAATGATCTGGATGATGGGATCAAGTGTACCCCAATGAAGTTTGCTGATGGTACCAAACTGAGTGGTGAAGTGAACATTTTGAAAGGAACAGCCACTCTGCAGGAAGCTCTGGATAAGCTGGAAGAGTGGGCTAATAAGAACTTTATGAAGTTCAACAAGGACAAGAGTAAGGTCTTGCACCTGGGAAAACATAATCCAGGAGTACAGCACAGGCTGGGATCTTCATGGCTGGGCAGTAGCTCTGTGGAAAAGGACTTGTGGGTCCTAGGTGGACAACAAGCTCTATGTGAGTGAACAGAGTGCTTCTGTGGCAAAGAAAGCAAACATGATGCTGGGCTACATCAACAAGGACATCACCAGCAGAGACAAAGAAGTCATTATTCTGCTCTACTCAGTGCTTATCAGGCCACACCTGGAATATTGCGTTCAATTTTTGTCCCCGCTACACAAAAAAGGTGTGAACAGGCTGGAGAGGGTCCAGAGAAGAGCCATAAAGATGATCGAAGGACTGGGAAGCTGCCATATGAGGAAAGGCTGAGTGTCCTGGTTTTGTTAAAAACAAGACCAGTTTATCTTTTAGTGAATTTTCCTTTCAGCTAAGTTCAAAGTAACCGTACTTTTCTGAATTTGGCTGCATGTTTTTCAGACACTGTTTGCTCCGGAGGTGGTAACAGTAGGAATGGTATGCAGAAGAGGCCCAGATTTAGACTTAAGGTCTAACCTAAGGTTGCTGATAAATTTTGCACGTCACATAAGTGAGAGGGGTATATTTGCAAGGAGGGGCAGACAGAATAGGTGAATAAAAATTGACCAACTAAGGATTCCATCCCATACACATCATAGACCCTATGAAAGTGGGAGATCATGAGGGTCTCGCTCTGTTGGCCATGGCCATGGCCATCATCTGAAGAGGACCCTGCCTGTCATCCCTGCAATTCAAGGCCTGGTTCCAGACCCTGCGTCCCTGAAACCAGTTCCAGTTTACTGTGGAATCCAGCCCAGGACTTCTGGGTGCCTGCCCTGCAGCACTAGCTCCACCATGGGCAACTCTGCGCTGCCGCAGGAAATTGAAGATTGGTTATGTATATTTTGTATTATTTTCTCTATTTATTAGTAACATTAGTAAAGCATTTTTAACATTTTCCAGCTTGCAAGTCTTTCTCCCTTTTCCTCCTATTACCTTTCCTTAGTGGGGAGGGCGGGGGGCTAAACAGAGAGCATCTGTCACAGTTTGTTGTCACCCTGCAGTAAACAGTGACACTGAGAGAACTGGATTTGTTCAGCCTTCAGAAAAGAAGGCTTAGGGGACACCTCGTCACCATGTTCCGGTATTTAAAGGGTGGCTACAAAGAAAGTGGAGACTCACTTTTTACAGGGGGTCACATGGAAAAGACGAGAGGCAATAGGTACAAGTTACTCTTGGGGAGATTCCAATTGGATACAAGCGGAACATTTATCACAATGAGAATGATCAGAGTTTGGAATAATCTCCCCAGGGAAGTGGTGGATACCCCACACTGGACTCTTTTATATTTCATCTCGATGGGGTGCTGGGCCACCTTGTCTAGGCTGTGCTTTTGGCAAGTAAAGTTGTACCAGATGATCCTTGTGGTCCCTTCCAACCCATTATTCTATGATTGTATTAGTCACTCTTTCATGTCAACAATTCCTGATTACTTTGATTGCCTTTTAAGCTCATCTCCTCTTACTTGCTCATTCATTACAGACTGAGCACTGAAAGGGATAAGAGGTATTACAGCTCCTACAGAACGCTCAGAGGAAGGAAACATCAAAAAACTTTGTTATTAGTTGTGCTTGTATCTCTCACTGAGAATGCTGCATTGCTAATGTCACAAAGCCTATTGACAGGCGCTTTTTTTCTGAAAACCAGGCTCATCGGGTTTCTTCTGCAACCTGATGAACGTAATATTTTGCTTACTTCATGCATGGCTCCTCTGGGTCACTGCTCAGTCACTTAAATGAATGTCCTCATGTCTCTCCAGATTTGTACTACACACAAGATCAAGTCACTAAATTCTATGAAACAAACTGATTTTCTCATAATCCTCAACAAAGTATATGCATAATCTATACATACAAAATTGTAACATACACTATAAACCCCTACTGTTGCACAACTTTGTGGGTACCAAAACCTTTTTATTGGTACATACATACTATCACTCCAAATGTATCCACTGAATACACTGTTGTGGCTTAACCCGAACTATCAATACAACCACAATAGCCACTTGCTCACCCCCTTCCTCGCCCCCCACAATAGGGGAGAGAATCAAAAGGGAAGGGAGAAACTTGGATTGAGATAAACATAATTTAATAAAATAACAAAATACTAATACACTACTAGTAAATATATATATAAAACAGAAATAAAAGATACTCAAGGCACTTCCTCAGGAACTCCATCCGGAACTGAGCAGCCAGTCCCAGGAAGCCACACCTGGTCCTAAAGCCAATCCCAGAGAGAGAAAAGAGAGGAAAAAGGCAGAAAGGCTCAGAGGCCTCTGCAAAACGGTAAAAAGACCAACTAAACATCCTCCACAGACCTCTCCTAGCTGCACCCCAGAGAGAGAAAGCAAGAGATAGTGGAAGAGCAATCCAGAAGTTCACAGCTCCCAACTCTCCGTAAGTAATTAGCAAGACACTAATGGGATGGAATACTCTTATTGATCAATCTGGATGTCAGTCAAGCTCTGCCCCATCTCTGCCTCACTGTCTGACACCTCTGGGCAGAGCACTTAGAATGTCCTTGGCTCTGAGACCAGAGCAATTAAAAACATTAGCTCTGTGGTGGGGTGTTATCTGCTTGTTCTCAAACTAAGTCTAAATAACGAGCATGCTAGCTATGAAAAGGAAAGGTTTTTCTAACTGCACAAAGAAAATTAACCCATTTTCAGTCAAACCAGCACACTACATGCAGATAATTAACAATTTTCACTGGAATAATTCTTTCTTCAATACAACATATCTCATTGTGAGAAATTTTCTTCAAGGCTGTGAGACATGAAATCCTCTCTATATATAGCTGGTTTTTTTCTTTTGTTTTCTAACTACTCAGTGCTTAAAAATAGTTTTCTGCCTACTAAATTGTGGCACCCAGTCGTATTCATGTAGTTAAAATAAAGCACTACAGCTTGGATTTTAGGTCCAATGGCCATACTATAAGAATACAATTCATTCACTAATTAAACGCCCACTACCTCCATCACTAGTGCTTGCCAAATCCAAATTCATATTGCAAAGAACTTTCATTTTATATGATGCATAGAAAAGAAGAAGAAGGGAGGAAAAAAAGACCAAGAATATTAATATGTGAGAAATTACTTCCTTAAGGTCAGGAGCACCTCAAATTGTACCACAGATAGAGCCACCAGAAATGAAAAGGAAACTCCTTCATTTCTAATAATATAGTATCTACATAAATAATAACTCTGACTTTATCTATATATTACAAATGGCTAGTTGACATGCTTCTGATGCTACTCTGCTACTGCTGTTTTATTGCCCTATTGGATGGGGGCAGAAAGGCATGTCTTTTTAATGTGGCTTATTGTCCAAGTGTTCATAAAGCTGGATTAAGCTGCATTCTCATTATGCTTGCTCCTCCCTTGCAGCAGAGCTCCATACCATTGTTCCTAGACATAAGTGTGAAAATTAATATGAATATTTCTTTTAAGACCAAATTGCAGTTTCTCTCCTTCTCTACTATCTCCACATATTCACATGCATACCTTATTTAGTTACATTTTTAGAGTCTGTTTTTATATTTTTAATTGTTTGGTAGACTTAGGATATGTAACAATGGATAATCGTGCAATACATTAAATACTTATGGGTATGTTGTGCCTTCTGTTATAATATAAAATCCATCTATTCTGGTTGATGGGTTTTAACCTCACACAGAATACTTTAAACTCCATTTGGACTTGTGCCTACAATCACCTTAGCAAAGTCTCTTAAGTAACTGCGCACAGCCTAATTAGTATGCATTATCAATTAACAAACTTAATAGCCGGCAGATTGATTAGATCCTCTGTTGCAGGGGCAGAGCTGAAGCGAAACAGAATGAAAAATCATTGCACGCATACACTGCTGCTTTGTTATTTTCTCAGATCCCCTCCTCCTCCTCCACATTCCTTTAATTAATGCATACATATGGTTCTGAATATCTTGTAAACTAGAGCTTGCTCTGACTCTTTAATAAAACTTACTCGTAGATGAGAGAGCCATAGTCCATGCTTTATTTATTTCTGCCTGAAAACATAAACCATTTGTTTTCATCCAGGTCTTTTCCCTCTAAACAGTGTAAGTTTTAAAGGTCTTCTGCTTCTAAGCTGGGTGTTTTCACAGTGTCTGATAGGGGAAAACAGGTAAGTTGGAGCTGTGTGTACTACCTCAGATAACCCATAGCTGAGAGGATGGTTTGGGCATCACGTGGATGGTATGTTGACACATATCACAAGGTGGATTCCACAACTATTGTTTTAAAAAACAGCAACAACAACAACAACAACAAAAACCAACACAAAACATGGTATGTAATTTTATAAATTCTTTTATATTGATGAGCTGGAAAATAAGAATACGGGAAGAAAAGCCTTTTATTTGGAAAGAAGAAGTCAGAATAAAAAGGTTTACAGTAAATTTGAGATAAAATGCTCATGTTAGACAGGATTTACATCTTTAAGAATAACTTGATAAAAACTCCTTGAAGACTACTGAAAACAACACTGAAGGCTATCATTTGCTGCCTTGCAGCAGTAGCAAGGTCTATCCTTGGACAAGTGTATTAGCTTTTATACAGTTGGAAAGAATGTAGTGCTTACCATGGTGATGTGAGCACTAGCAGCAAGTTGCAGAGTTAATAACTATTTAGCATTTATATAGCATTTGCATATGCAAATCACTGAAGAAATATTAGCTAATTAATGCACACAACAGACTAGTGGGGCAGGTTCTGTAAAAATATCCATGATTGTTGATATGGTTAAATCCAATAAAGGTGCAAAATTACTTTCCCAAAGGCATAAAATATGCTGTTGTTGATAGCTATTATAGATCAGTGCATCCTTTAACAGGGGTGTGCTGACATAACTGTTACCATTATCATAATCACAGAATCACACAACCCAAAGGTTGAGCTTGGAAAGGACCTCTGGAGGTCATCTGATCTAAGCCGCCTTCTCAGGTGACATTAGTTACCTGAAAGGAGAGTAGTATTATCAAAATGCCTTGAACAATGGCTTCTTTTCTGAGCCATAATATCTGGAGAAGCTGATGGTTACAGTCTCATCTTCATAAAAAGGCACTGAAAGACTGAATTTCCCAGTTAAGAAAATAACAGTTAAGAGTGGTGTGCCCAACTATACTTTTCTTTCTCAAATGAGAAGCTAAGCACACTGATACCAACTCAGTGAGACACCCCAACAGTCCCTTGCCAAGAGGTCTGTGGATTGAGACCATCCCACCTCCAAAAAGCAGGAGCTTACAGACCCTGTTTGGTTCAAGACTTTCTCCAGCCCAGGAGACACTGCCTTTCTCAAATTCTTGCACTTAGACATCCTGCTACTTCACTGTCCCATTGCAAGCCATTCAAGGTATTTCTGTGGCTGTTTCTTACTCCAATGCCATAGATTTCTCCAGTCCATCATTTTTTGCTTTGTAAGCACGGTGTGTTAAACAAAGAGACCAAAAGAGGTATAAAGCATGTAGAAGCAATCATTTGTGGACTGTACTGCCTCTGTAGTCCTATTACTATGGCTTTTTTTTTTTTTTTCTTTCCCTCATCCCAAAATGCAAGCACAAAGATATAACAACTATTTTATGTAACTATTTATGAGGGTGGTAAAATACTGGCCCAGTTTGCCCAGAGAGGTGGTAGTTGCCCCATCCCTGGGGACATTCAAGGCCAGGCTGGATGGGGCTCTGAGCAACCTGATCCAGTTGGAGATGTCCCCACTTATTGCAGGGGGTTTGGGCTAGATGACTTTCAAAGGTCCATTCCAACCCAAACTATTCTGTTATTCTATGATTCTATTTTTACTCTGAGGTGAAAACAAATCTATATAGTATAATTTAAATAAAACCAGCTCAAAGGAAGTTGGAGACTATCCTCCTCTCAGGTTTTGCTAATGTCACTTGGATTTTATATAGAGGGTCACACACAGTCTAATCCAGATCTACTCTATTCTTGAACTCCTTCCATTTCTATCTAGATTTTTCCTATTTTCCTTTTTTTTTTTTTCTTTTTAACATCAATTGGCCTGCTGTTGTTTAAATTGAAGTGATTTTCCAGAAGAACACATAAAAATATTGTTGTGTATTCTGATTTAAAGAATTAGAAGATTCAAGAATGTAATTACAAATATTTCATGCCAAACAAAAGCTTCTTTGGATGCTAAAGAAATATAAAATACTGTTAGAAGGAACCATAGTATCTACAATACCAAGGATATCACTTCCCCCTGAAAAAGGCTTCCCTCATTAAAAAAAAATTCTTTAAGTAATAAGAAGACTGAAATTCCTTTGAGTCTAGGCAAGGATGGAGCATTAATTAGCTGCCAGAAAATGGTCTCTCAACACTGCAGTAAGAAATATGCCTCTAATTCTCATTATGTGACCCAAGAGAGGGGCATTAGGTCTGTAACCAGTGAAACTAAAATGTGAAAACTTTTTTTTTAATGATTGTACTACTCAGAGAGCAAGAGGTGAATAATCACTTACTATCAAAGTTTTCTCTTCTCTGGATTAGCAGTAGCTTCATGCAGCCCTTTTCTTCTCACCTAAGACTGATTGTACACTGCTTAAGGTGGATGACTTTATTCAACATACAGTTTCTGAAAAAGTAAGGAGATCATAAGAAATACAACGAATGGGCTAATACAAAAAAGTCAAAAGTCAATGCAGCAACTTTCTATTAACTCTCTGAATATTGTTACAGTTATTCCACAGTCACACGGTTTTGCTATAGCACTCTGTGGTTCGAGTTACAGCTGTATTATTCAATGCTTATCATTTACTTCCCATGTAACATCAGGTCCTTGAAATAATGCAATTATAGATTTGTGTTCCTTCTTCTTCAACTCAAGTCCAGGTAAAATAGTTCTAAGATTATTAAGCCCCCAAGAACTGCATGTGCTTTAAGGTGTTCCTCTTTTTTTTTTTTTTTCCAGAAATTCTCTTTCAAACAATTAAGAAATGTATGATTATTTTTGTCCTATGTTGTAGTTCGCCCTTTACTACATATCCTTTTGGCAGGTGTCTAAAACTTAGCACAGTATTCCAGTACTCTGCGCTGTACTAGAGGCATCAACTGTTACTCAATTTTAGTACCCAGTTCCTTTGATCTAAAATACACTTTGTACCTCCAGAAAACATAGCAACAAATGTAAAAAATATTTGATATGCTTTATCTTTATCCTTATACTCCTTACTACACTGATGTTCAGTGGTGTATCACTTCATTGATAAGATTTGACCCTGTTAGGGGCTGGTTGTGCTACATCTTTATCTACTTCTTTATGCTAGGTATCACCATGTACCACATCCTATTTTCAACTATTTTTCCTATATGTAATGATGTTACTGTTCATATTCCTAAGATAAGATTAAGTTGACTCATATCTTCTTATATTTTTAGGGATTTATCATGCAAAAGAAGCAACTGGACATCCTTTAATAAGAACATTACCAAACCTGACAGGATAAACAACAACATGCTCTCACATATCTGAGAGTAAACACATAGCATATTGCAAAATGATTTATCTATGTTTCTGAAGACACTTTGCTACATTTGTATTAGTTTATGTCCGATGTTTAAAAAATTGCAGTTGGATTACTCATCTGCCATAGCTTTAATGATACTAGTATTTTAAGCATAATTTTTCAAAGTGACTAGTAATTCTGGCTACTTAACATTTGGAAGGAGCCCAATTTAAAAGGGTAGATGTTCAGCACTTTCTGAAAATCAGTCCATTTTATATGTCAAATGAAATTATTCCTGCATTTCTTGTGGAGAATTTGCTCTACCTCTTATAACAGCAAATGGACCTTGAGGAAAAGGGTGGGAAAGATGGTGGAAGAGGGAATATACTAGCAGAAACTAGCAAAAACCACCAGCAGTCAACGTTAGCCCACAATTGGCTTATCATTCGTTTCTACTCCAGAAACTTTTACCCAGAAACCTGCCACGTGTGTTTCACCTGACCTGGGAAAAACCTGCAACTTCAGATAATCCAGTTAGACTGGCCACATGACAATTTTTTCCCTTTCAGAGGGCACTATCAGGCAGCTGCAGTGACATTCAACGATTTGCCTTCAGTTAAAGAAAAGCCCACCTCCAAAACAGAAGAGGCACCATGATGTTTTTCAACGCTGTGCTAAAACAAGACCATTTGAAGAAAATCCCACCAGATCATTATTTAAATTGCAGCTTCAGGGACACGTTCATGTCATTTAACACAGGCTCCTGCTACTCTTTCAACAGTGACTACAACAAGAGTACAGGAAATTCAACTAGTTACTTGAGCAGAGGTAATTCAGTGCCCAATGCAAGAAATGCCATTTTCTCCTCCTCTTCCCCAAGACTACAAACTGTAAACTGCCTGGAATGGGCCTCAAATGCAGCTGACTTTTCAGACCCCTGAGAAGCATGGACCTCTCCCCTGTTATGGCTTTTTACTACTGCTATATCAACAGGAAGCTATTTCCAATAATTGCACTCAGATAGGTCAATGAGCCTTACGACTATGATGGTTAAACTTTCACAGGACCCTGAATCCACAGACAAGATCACAGCTGTCTTGCTTACTTTGGGGAACTCATACGTGGGACAGCTGCATTCCCCCCCGCTGTGAGTGATGAGGCTTTAGGAAGAGGTGTTGCACAGGTACTGCAGTGCTTGGAGAGCACAGACTTGCAATGTGCTGTGCGGACATGACCCAGCTGTAGCAAAAGGGGAAACACAGCAGACATCTTGAGTTTTAACTACTGTTACACCAAAACAGCCTTGAAAAGGAGCTTAAAGCTGCAGCATATCAGAATTAGTCTAACCAGACAGGAAACCCTTGGTCACATGTAAGCAGCTCTTCTGCATTCTTGTTGTTGCCATTATTGACATGTACAAAACTAGAAAAGTGTATCTCAGACCTTTCCAGTCCAAAAGCCCTTATGTCAAAATCATGTTCAGGGCATATGTTCATGACATGTAGAAAACTAGGAAAGTGTATCTCAGACCTTTCCAGTCCAAAAGCCCTTATGTCAAAATCATGTTCAGGGCATATGTTCATGACTGAAAAGTCTACAACAAAGGATTCCTCTGTAAATTTGATGTCTCCTTTATAGGAATACATTATGATAGACATTAATTACAAGATAACACACTTATTTCTACAGGAACTAGGTCTCATTCAATGTGCTGAATGCATGGTTGCTCATTTTTTCTTTTGTTCTCATCATACAGTCTGAGACTTCTTACATAATTTACTATAAACCATTAAAACATGGTACTGAATACACCATTATTAATTTCCTCCTGTGCTTATTACACAATGCTTCTACAGTGTTTTCATTGGGATTTGCAGATACAGATGAGTTTTTCTTCACAAATACCTTGTGAAGTGAGGAACTGTGCTGATTTGCATGTTATAGATATGCAACATGCCACAGAGGTTGAAAGCAAGACATGAAGTAATTTTGGGTACCCAATTGGAAAAACTTGGGGCTAATTCTTCAGAGTAAAAAATATAGCAAATCACTCTGTCTGTTAATAAGAAAGTTCTCATTGACCTTGGGTTCAATTATAAATGTTGACTGTTCCTTCAAATCAGAGGTCTTAATCTGCATACCCAGAAAGTGAGGATCCTGTGTATAATCCCCCTGGTCATGTAAGAGGAAACATGATCTCTGTTTCAGACTGTATCACCTAATGCAGTGGAAGGGGGTTAGGTCCCCGTCCCTGTTTCATTTTCTTCTGTGACGCTGTGAATGGATAAATTCGAGTCAGACAACAACCTCACACCTTCCTATTGCCCTGTATGAGGTAGATTCCTGCAGACAAAAGTATTAAGTAGCAAAGCAATTGTAAAAAGTGAAACAAATTCATATTGGACAGGCAACCTTCTTCAGACGTTTTTAGAATATTTTGTGTAGTTGATTTAATAAGAATGGTAATGTAATATTTATTTCATAATATGTTTTGTTCCACTAGACGTAACAGCAGCCTTTGCTAGCAGAGTTTTATTGCTATAACCTTTTTTTCTTCCCCCAGAGAGATTCCACTCTCCTGTTATTTCCCTCCTGCCTTGTCAAGTTCTTTGATGCAGAATATGCTTTGCTTCCTTTTAACATAGTTGAATACGGAGCACACTTCGGAGCTGTGAATAATTCATAGCAAGGAATCCCTATTAGAGAATTTGTACCCAGCATCTGCAGAAGACACAGAAAATCACATCATCTATGACCTCTTGATAGAAGAACTGCTTTAGAAATTATTGAGTTATTCTGACCATAACCTAAATTCACTGACTTTTTCCCAGAAGGAACTAGGAAATGCCACCCATTTAATTTTTTTTAATACAGAGGCACAATCAATATTCTTCTCTCTCTTTCTGTAGAAGACCCTTTATTCATGATTCCAAGCCTAGCTAAATAATAGGTAGGCCAATGATTTATTTTTAATATGAAAATCTTCTTATCTATCGAATACTTTAGCCCCACAAATGTCAAGTCATTTATTCAATTGTTAAGGTGACTGCTCATTTTCCATATTTTCAATGGAATTATTTCCACTTCAGTGCTAAAATATACTAAGCTTGAAGTAAATCAATTCCCTCCTTGTGCTAAAAATTAGCATAGCACAAACTAATCAATGCTATCAAACACTAGTGCAAAAGCTGTGACAATAACCGTATCAGTGAGGAAGTAAATTGCTTATTATGCCAAACTGGGAAAAAAGCCTCATCAGTCACAAACCATCTGATTCACAAAAATACATGCTGTGGGTCTATTGTTCTTAGAAGTGGCCAAGTTTGTTCTCCATGTTATTTGAAATACATCTCCTGTAATAATGCAGGGCCCTGCAACTTTCCCTGCAGCATCACCTTCTCCATACGCTAGTACAAATGCTTAGAAATGTTTACTGAGGAAACATTATCTGGGCATACAGTAGACTGCAGTGCCCATTCTCTGTTACATACCAGCTCTCATTTGGTAGAACCCTTGCAATTGCTCAGGGGAGATGGGGAGATGGTTTTGCAGTTAGGGCTGAATCGGGAGAGCAGGACCTGGTGCTCACCTTTGTCTCCAACTTCCCGCATGACTAAGTACAGCTGCTCTATACCTCTGCTCCTCCATCTGCAGACAGGGGTAAATACGTCCCTGCTGACTAGCGGTGTTGTGAGGACAATATGACTAATATCTGTAAAGCATTTGGATGCTTGAATGTAGGGGTATAATAGAAAACCTACGTAATAGTTCATTAAGGCAGGGCTGCTTCCACGCCTGTCTAACAAGACTGTCAGCAAGGATGGCAATTAGTGCCAGTGACTGGACCAAGACCACCAACTCGTTTCCTCTGGGCCCCCAAGCAGCCATCTGATGATAATAATTTTGGGTCTTTACCAGGCAGGGACGGACATGAACGGGTGAGCTAGAAGGGAGAGGTTCTATGTTCCATTACTAATATCCTGAGCCATCCAGTCCTACTATAAAAATTCACTTTTATTAAAAGGTTATTTCTGTCACTTGCTATAGTATCGCTATCATTTTCTGGGAGAGGAATGATGAAATATCATTTTAAATGTTATAAATGCAATATTTAAACAGCTTTTTTTTCCCTCACAGAAAGTGCTTTGAAAAGACATCCCCTCCAGCATGTGTTAGTTCTTAACGGAGGCAGGCCTTTTTTAATCTCACAGTTCTTTGCGCATTGTAGGGAGAAGAAAAAGAACAAAGCTGCAGTATTCTCCACTAGGTTAAAGGTTGTACTACTCACAGTCTGAAGGGACACTTCTTTATTTGTCTTTAATAAATTGTCACATACAAACAGAAGTTACTGAAGTATGTGGACATTGATTTCCAGTAATATAGTGACATTGACATAAAATGGATGCAATTTTAATAATAGTATCTTACACTTATAATATCACCTTTTGTCCCAGAAGGAAAACAAAATGCTTTATGGGGATCACCTCACTCCCGGCTGTTGTGTAATGGCTGCATTGTGGCTTAACACTTGTTTCCTTTGGAAAGACAAACCCCTGTGACGCCTCTCAGCCATTCACAGCTAGAAGTGACTACCATTTCCAAGATGAAGTTGTAGATAAGAAGTAGATGTATACATTACAGTTTTTAAAACCCTGGAGCTGACATCCATACACTTCAACCCAATCTTTTCAACAAATAATGCTTCCCTCCTTGTCTGCCTGCACCAGTGATGAATGCAAGCTAGCACGACTTCGCTATATGCTCTTCTGCAGACAGGATTTACCCTAACAACACGCATGGATTTCCATTACCTTCTCATTCAGCAGAAAATTGTATCATCAGCGCTACTTGTGCAGCTGAGATTATCAGGGTAGTTCAGGGGACTGAAACACACAGCTTCTATTAAAACTAATTAGATACTTTCAAAATTCAAGTGAAGTGCTTTCTGGAAATGGACCTTCATGTTACTGGTCCAGTCCAGTTCTCTGTAAGACAGTGTGTGCTTTGAGGAAGAATGGGTGGTGGAGGACAACAAAGAGGACAACCGTTAAACAGATGGCAGCAAGTCAGGAATTCCCTGCAGGAGAAAAGAACTTACCTTATGACAAGAATATTCCAAAGCACTGCAGCTCACAAAAATATTATACTATGTACAGTAATTACTCACTGTCTGTCTTTGCTATATTTCCCATGCTGTTGTGTCGGACTGTTTAATGTTCTCCATTTATGCAGAACACAAGGGTACTGATTCTTTTCAGGGATTCTATTAAAAGGCACCATAGCAGAATAAAAAATAATAATGTTGTTTTTTAAGAAAGCTTTAATAAAAAGTTTCTCAGGACAGCTATAGCCATTGTTGAGGAAAGTACAGTTTTGCAATTACAAATGTTGCTGAGTAGAAGAGTAAAATCCTTGAGATGTGAACCTAATTTACTACAGTGCTCTAAGATATAGTTAAATCACCCTGGTAATGAATATGCTAATGTCTGTTTTTTTAGGTGAACTTAAACTGATGACTTTGATTGTGAAAAATAAAATTGTTTTCTTCAGAAAAAATGATAGCAGTACTAAATCAAGTGTCTAACACAAAAATTTAATTCTATAGATCCTTCCAGTTTAAATGTCTTTAGATATGATGTGCAAAGTGCAGCAGTCCCCTTAAGGCTCGCTCTTGTAATGCTCAAGGCACTGGGAGCTTTGCTACTAGCGTGGTTTAGAGTACGGTAAGAACAGGTGCAGGGAAGGAAACACTATCTGTTTGGGTCTCATGAGTAGGCATGCAAATGCTTCTGCTGTTATTCATAGACTGGATCCTTAGCAAAATTTCACTATTTTCAGTGATACCCACAGCTTATCAAAATACAGTTATCTAGACAGTGTATCCATAAACAATTCTTTGCAGCATAAACTTTCTGTTTCTGTCAATAAAACCTGAACCCCAATCTGCAGGAAAGTGAGCTTTTTTTCACATACCTGGATTACAACATCATCAGGTCCTTGAATGCCCCAGCAGGGCTTTCTTATCCTAATCAGCTTCCTCTGGGACCTTCACCATGCACCCTATGCCCATGTGGCCAGGGAGCTCTACCAAAACTCAGATCTGGTCACTTGAATACTGCTTGATCTCCCCCATAGCTACATCTGTGTTGAGCGCTGTCTCTTGCTGTCCTGGTTTATTGGCTGCTTTCCTTGCATGGACCTCAGGTCTACCCTGAGTTCCTGTCCCCCAGGTAGACCTCACATTCATGTTGTCTGGCCCTGTCTCCAGCTGCTCCTAGCAAGTCCCCAGAGCTGAGACACTTTCTCACCTTGTCCAAGGTTGCCAAACAGCTCAGCCCTGCCTGAGGATGGTGGGATGGTGCCCGTTGACAAGGATGCTGCTTATGTGGGGCTCACCCTCAGCTCTGGCTTGTCTTGCCTCGTGGGGCAGCCCTCACAAATACTGTCAGTCATCAACATTCTAGCATGTCTTACATCCAAAGAAGTGATGGAGTTGTGAAATCAAAAAGCATAAACCCATGTTAGAGACGTATAATGGAGCCATGTGAAAATCCAATAACTCAGCAAATAGTCTTAAAATACCAGGAAATCCTCACTTGAGAAAGGTTTACCCACATGAGTAAAGACACAAAGAAAAGAGGCAACAGCTCATCTGCTGCCTATTGGGTGATGTGCACATTTGCAGTCCAGGAGGTGAAGCAAAGTTTGATTAACCCTTTGGTTTTGCATAGGTAGCTCCCATTGTCATCAGAACAATTAACAGAATAAAACACAAGAGAGTCTGGGAGTCTTGGAGAAAACAAGAGTGAAGTGGTTGAGTGAATACTGTTATCCATACCATCTTTCTTCTGTGCACACACAAAAGATGCCTGCTTACAGCGTTGTCTTCCTCATGCCTATCATAGACCCTAAACTCACCACCCAGGTGGAAGAGTATTAACATTTATGTGGTTATTTATGTGACACACAAAAGTACAGCACAGGTAAGTATGACAGAAAGAGTTACCGAATGAACATGCAGCTAATCAATGTGTGTGAACAGATCTGCCATACTTATTCATAAATGTGTAAATGTTGTAAGTAATGAACACACAAAATATGAACACACTCATTTGTCTACTTATGAAGAATCAATTATTTCTTTATCATTTTCTCTATTCCAGTCCATACTGAAGAGGATCATTTTGTCTTACTTCAGTGAAAATATAATAAATCTTCAATACATTACTAAATCTAACAAATCACTTCAAATCTTGTGGTATTCTTTATTTTCTTATCTAAAAAGGACTTTTGCAAGACCAAATCTCCAAAGCGACCCATCTCTTGCTTCTTAGTTTAAGTCCATTTAATTTTATAATTTCGTTACTCCTTGCATGTAAAATTACTTCCCTTGATGTTTTAAAATACATTTTTTCTGATTTCACTACATTTGTAGCAATATTTCCACAGAACAATGATACTAAACCCAAATCTGCTCCCTGTTAAATTAGAACTGGATTTCTAATTCAATTTATTAATAATAGGACTGAAGTATTTTTAGTGCTTCAAGTAGTGTTAGACTTGTTCACCTCTGTTTTGCCATGTGCTTGAAGAACTTTTGCCCCACAGATTAATCTATAAATCTAAATCACAGATAAATCTAAATCAGAAACATACAGTAAAGCTATACTAGTTACAGAGCCTACTTTGTCTATTTCAGGAAGATTTTAAAAGATTATTCTAAAAGTTCTCTAGAAAAAGGAAAAATTGTAAGAATTTGGTACAAAAAACCCTAATATCTCTTAATGAAGAGTTGCATTCTGAAATGAAATTGATAGTAATGAAAGTCGTGTACCCAGCTAAATCCATGGTCATCCCTTGGTACCTGTACATCGATTTGTACACCTGCTCTTACAACACAGGAAAATCTAATTACCTCTTTCTCTGTGTTTCCTCCACGTTGCAGGGACTTTCTATTTATTTACAATTTTGCATGCAGTATGGTTTCCAGCAGAATGATCCTGGTAGAGCTCAATCAAAGAAATGGATTTCATATTTCGATTTACAAACTCTGGCTATTCTGATGTCTTCTACAGTCATGAGCCAGTGGCTGCACCACCACTGTCTTCCACATAAAATGTGTTTTTTTCTGAAGGTAACTGTTCCAGGAGAAAGAAATTTCTAGTGGAACTTGCACAAGGATGCTGAGCATTGAGGCTGAGCTCACAAATATCACTACACTTCATATCACATTGCAAAAGTAAACTCTATACTCAGAAGTATAACTAGGAGGGTTGTGTCTGAGCCAGGAACAAGCCTTTTTGGTCTGTTCAGAATCTATATGGCTGGCATGGATTTGGGGCAGGTACTGTCCCATCCTGATACCAGTTCAGATGATTTCATGTGGCTGTGTTTACCTATGTAAAAGTGTGATCAGCTCATACCCTGAAGAAAGTTGATCTCTGCCCTTCCACAGCACTCTTGCTTTAGCAATGAAGGCAGACTGAGAAGTGGCACCTCATCTTGCCACCGGCTGCTTGCCCTCATCTCTACCGCTGCTATTTTCCTTCCCAGCAGCTTTGCCAATACAGCTCAATGAAAGAAAAACCTGGAAGGGAATAAATGAATTTAAGAAATGGAAAACAAAACAACAATAAACCTTGAAATGTAGGTTAAATTTGCCTGAGTATGAAGTGTTTAATGTTTCCTTTCACTTTTTCATCACTATCATTTATATAATCGTCATTTCAAAGAGTTTCTCTCTGTGACTGATCTTGGAATGGCTGCTGAGTTGCCAACTGCATCATGGTTTAACTCTAGACGGCAACAAAACACCACACAGCCACTTGCTCATTCCTCCTGGATGGGATGGGGGAGAGAATCAGAAGGGTAGAAGTAAGAAAATCCATGGATTGAGATAAAGACAGTTTAGTAAGTAAAGCAAAAGCACCGCACACAAGCAAAACAAAACAAGAAAATCAGCCACTCTTCATGGGCAGACAGGTGTTCAGCCGTCTCCAGGACAGCAGGGCTCCATCACACGTAACGGTGACTTGGGAAGAGAAACGCCATCATTCTGAACATTCCTCTCTTCCTTCTTCCTTTAGCTTTATGTGCTGAGCACAATGTCACATGGTATGGAATATTCCTTCAAAATGAAGACTACAGGTCTCATGCTAAACTGTATGTAAACCGTACATAAGTTAATATAAAATATAAAACTGTGTATACATTCATAACCAAAATGGCATTATATTAATAAGAATAATCTAAAATGTAATCTAGAGGTATGTCTGCTTCTGCCTTCATGTTTGTTATAGAACCAGCAGTATAACTAGATGAGGTTCTGTGCAGTGATGTTCTACTCTCATTAATTTTTGTAACACAACCTACAAGTCAACATGGACTTCAGCTCAAACTATGAACTAACCAGTCTGCACTAAAATCTTTGCAACAGGGTCTTCAGGGCAGGTGTTTCCTGAAACACGCGGGAGTAAACTAGTGCTGACATATTGACCAGCATCTCAGTCTAATTAGTCATCCCATGAAAATCACATAGGCATGTGATAGTATAGTATCATGTCATATCAAAGAAATGATGCTTGTCTACTAAGTCCAACTCTAGTTCTTGTAACATAGTTTTTTAAATTGTAGCACTAAGAGACCACACACACAATACTTTTGGCCAATAATAACCTCATTTCTAATATGGGAAAAAGGAAAAAGAAAATGATCAATGGTTCTTGTGATAGCAGTGAAAAAAAGACTAAGAATGTCATTTGTAAATACGAGACAACCATAAACTTTTTTCAACTGTCCCAACAAACTCTAAATTAACTAGATAATTGAAAAAGAAACTTAGGTTTAAACATCTTTAATACCTTCCCTGTTATGAGAATGCAGAAAAAATCAAGTCTGTTAAATATTCTCTCAATTATTCTCTCACTTCTTTTGTTTTTTTCCATTCTGTATATGAATAGATACACATACAAATACATATTCTCTGTCATATAATTTTTATGATTATAAATTGACATTGTCCATTTGTACAACACATTGTACAAAGCAGAATGGACTATTAATAGGTCTTCTACACTCTACAACATGAATAAATGCATGAACTCACATTTGTCTGTGTTTCGTCCAAACATATAAAAACCCCAAGTATTGAAATTTAACACTCTGCTAGTAATTTTCAACCACAAAAACTCCTCAATGAATTTATTTTCAACATGCTGGACCAGAATTTTTTCTATACACATGCAAATTGCTACTTGCCCTGGCAAATCTCAGTTTCTTCCCTCACAACCTGCCTGTCAGAAAATCCAGACATACAGGACAAGCAATTCTGAGGGAAACACTCAGAGATTCAGGAAGCAGACCCTACGTCTCTTCAATCAGTTGTCACTCTCTCCTCAGTCTGAGATAGTCGTCATCACTAGGAACTTAACTGGGTTTGACAGTAGCTACATTTGTGCATGTTGGTCTTCATCATTTCTGGTTAAAGCCTAGGCCTTGACTCTCTGCTTATTTTGATTTGACACTCATAAGATATAAAAAACTTGCAAACAAAGCCTGAGTCACCAGTATCTACAGTGTCAGCAAAAGACCTAATATCTGCAGAAGACCATCTCAAGTTGATATAAAGATTAGGAATGGCTTCAAGAGGAGCCTATATTTTGCACCATTCTGCTTAACAGTGTTGAATTTCATGGCAGTGAACAGATGTTAAAGGCTTCTGTTTCTGCACACGTTAATATGAAGCAGACTATTTTACATACTTAATAGGCAATTTTATTTTATTTTATTTTATTTTATTTTATTTTATTTTATTTTTTTTAACTTGCTGTGGGAATGTGGCAAGCTCCATTTTTCTGTCAGGTTTAAGGAACAGAACTTCTTCACTTGCTCAATCTGCTCATTTCCATTCAGTAATGCTGCTGTCAACTGTCATCCACAGTGTCTGAGCCCACACTAACTTCAGCCACTTGCATTACTAGTGCTAGAAACCACAGACTCAGCAGTAAGGATGTCATCAGCAAACTTGAGATTACAACATCTCCTTCTGCCAATGTTAATACCACTATGGCAACCATCAACAGCAATACACATTATTATTTCACTATAAATATTGAACAGATGTGACAGCCTTGTCAAACTCCTTTCCTGGTGTCCAACTACTCTGTTATACCTTTTGGTGCTTTGACTACTCTTCTCTGGCCATGAAAAGAGATGGCACAAGTTGACCATCTGTGCAGAAAAACACTTAGGCAACATTCAGCACTGGTCCGTATTTCTTTATAACATACTAAAGGAACACTTTAAATTCGGTTGCTAGAATATATCTGCAATATATTACCACCTTTTCTTTTATTTTTCTTTTTTCTTTTTTTTTTTTCTTTTTCTGTTTTTTTTTTTTCTATAATAACTTTCTTTTTAAAGTCAATGCAGATTATGCAGATTTTCACCAGTTTCATCAAGACCAGGATGTAGCCCATCTATTATAAGGCTCCTAATATAACCAATAGCTTGCTGACTCTGCTTTGGCCATTTTTCCCTGAGATTATCAATTTTCTTGAAAGATAAATAAAAAAAATGAAAATTGTGTCACCATTCCTGTTTAACACTTTATGTACATTCACCTCATTAATCTTTCCACTTAATTTTAAATGCCCTAACAATGTTCTTGCAGTCTAGTCAGAAGAAACTAAATTCACACAGATTGAAAAACTGAATGTTACTTGTTCTTTTCAAGAAGGGTTTGCAGTATCTTACCTAGGGAAGATGGCTGGGAAACCATAAATTAGAAGAGGGACTTAACTTATCCCAAGACCAGGTTGGCAGGAGAATGAGAAATAGCCAGGAACAACCTAATCCAATTTTCTGTCCATTTTCCTGCTCAGCTACATACCATTCAAAAAATCACCAAAAGGTTATTCAACATCTAATTTTGTAGGCATTAGCCTTTAAATCAGAGCAAACCAACACAAGGAACCTGGGAAACAACCTGCCAAGTTCTGCCTCACCTCCACAGGCATAGGTTTTCTCTCTGAGGGTTTCAGAAGAAGCAACATAATGGCTATGTAGTAGCACACCTTCATCCTTCATCAGTGTGTGTCCAAAAAGGGAGTCTAACCATGTCTAGGTGTCATTGTCCTGAAGAAATCAGTCTTTCAGCTAGCAATTCTGATTGTTTTTTCCTTCTTTCTGAGTTGCCATCTGTGACAGGTGGAATTGTCACCTTATGACAGAAAGAGAGATGTGCAAAGCTGGGCAGACTTGGTGGGGTTAGACCTGCCACAGGTAAGGAAAGATGAGAGCTGAATCCAAGGGCTAGATATAGATTTCTATCCTGAGCTAAGAATTACACATTGTTGAAGCTAATATAAGTGTTTTATGTGAAAGAAGAGGTAGGCAGACTATACCCTCTCCATTGTTAAATCAATAATGTGTGGTATGCTGCCGAAATCCAGCTGCACATCCACCTTTTTTTTTTTTTTTCCACCTCTAGGTCTAATCAATAAACCAAAGGTGAAGAGAAAAGGCACAAACAATAGTTGGAAGCAGCTTCAATTCTCATTGATGATACTGTCTCTAATTTGGGTGGCATCAGACTCTTAGAACAAAATTCTGGAGTAGTTTGCTGGCAACCATAAGACTTAGTTCCTTTCTGAGCTTCGTGTCTCCTCCCATCCATCCATAAAAACAAATACAAAAGCCTCTGGGTTGACAAAAAAGTTATATTTGGTTTGTTGTTATTATTAATATGTATTATGCAAGTATTTGACCCATATGAGTTTTGTTTCCCTTGAAGAAAGCTCCAAGGAATAATTTACTGGAAGTGGCAGAGATGTGTGGTAGCTCCAAGACATGGTGATGCTCAATACCAAACATAAAACCAAAGCATGAGTACATTGTTGTTTGAGCAGTTGTATTCTAGCATCAGCTGGATGCTGCTGGTTTTGTTATTTTTAATGGACAGACAGTGGTTTATTCCTTTGTCTTGCATTTTCTTTCCTAAAGTGATTTCTAAATACATTACAGAACTCACAGACAGTAACTGCTTAATCATAAATGCATTCAGAAGAACACATAAATGGATACATATAAAATACCACTGAAGGAATAAAGAAAAATAAATCCATCCTACATTAAAAATGTGCACAGCCATTTATTTTTTGGGAAAAAAAATCTCATTACAGCTCAAGACATGATAAAGACAGCTACTTTGAACATATGTGACAATCTCAATTTGAACAAAATTTTCTAGACCTGCTACGTCAGTTGTAGCTTTGCACAACTAAAGATAAACCAGGTATGATCAGGTTAATTTCTTCATTTGGACAGTTCTTTGGCATAACACAACACAGAGGAGCAAGAGACTTTCCTCATGTTCCAAGTCTTCCAGAAGAGAGCAACAATAATAACCACCACTATGCTGCATGCTAGGCTCCCTTCAGGTCGAGGTCCTCACAGTGCTTCACAAAGACAAACTAATCATGTCTCAGAAACATACCTGAGATGCAAGTTTTCAACACTTAGTTCAGCTCAGTCCTGATTTAAGTGTCTTGCAAATCCCACTAGCTATATTCTTACGTGACCAGAGACAGCATTATCCAGCAAATCACAGGTCCTAGATAGCTTTAAGTGAAAGTAGTTTCTCTGAACCTAGCAGGACACTTATCATCCCCAGAAATGATACAACAGGTGTTCTCAGTGTCATGTTCATTGAGGGACCCTTAATGTGTTGGAAAACAGGCTGGGGACCACATGAAGAAATTCATTTACTGTGTAACATGTTCAAAAGATGTCAAATGAAGAAAGGTCCCTTTGTGGGTCACATGCAAAACCTTTTTAGGATATAGGGGGCTCTGGATTGTACTCTAGGAGACCTTGAAACTAAACCACTTAGCTGTTGACATAGAACAATTAAGTGCTCCAACAGAATAAATGTTCATCTATATGCAACTTCTACAATAATTCAGACTTGGATTGGTTGAACCTAGTAAAGATGCAAATTTTGTGAATATCTAAGGTTAATATTTTAGGTTCACAACACCAAATTGGAGTCTTTCAGACTTTCCATTCCTGATGCTTAATACTATGTTTTTTCCCCCCCCCACCAAGAGATATTAAATTAAACAGAAAGTACAACACCTTACTCTCCAGCCAAGAGGAAGCCTATGCAATTTATCAGGCTTAGGGAATGAAGCCATTGTTGCATTTGAATGAAAGGAAAACTCCCTGTTATTTGCAGTAGGGGCCAGGATTTTATCTTCTAAAAAAATGAGCCCTCTGATACCTCAGGGGTAGTACTGATTAGAACAAGTGATATAGGGCATATATCACCTTCAGGTTTTCACTACAGATTATGTCTATACCTTTTTCTTCACTTACCCTCTGACTTTTGTTTTTTTTCTTTCTTTTTTTTTTCTGCATTCCTTCTTGTCCTTTTCCCCCTTCCTCCCTCTCTCTCTCCTCCCTCCTTCCCCCCCATCCTCCCCCCGCCCTCTGCTTTTCTTTATGTTTCTTCCACTCTCCCTCCTGCCCCTTTCACAGCATGCCCAATGCAGAATGCAAACCCATAACATTAACACTCCAGTTAAACTTTCGAGCTCTCAGCATCTGAATGGGTTTGAATAGAGGCAATGCAGACATGGTATAAAATGGTGGCATCGGGACCAGGGGACAATTCCCCCCAGAGCAGAATGTTCAGGAGATTATAAAACTA
This sequence comes from Streptopelia decaocto, assembly GCF_964273445.1. NCBI lineage: Eukaryota > Metazoa > Chordata > Aves > Columbiformes > Columbidae > Streptopelia > Streptopelia decaocto. Next base: position 66,320,293 of record NC_138657.1, on the reverse strand, counting down.
AAGTTTGGCTTCTTCTATCTTTTAATTTTTGTTCTCTGTAATAAAATACGAAAGGAACTTCCTTAATTTTCACATCCGTGTTTGCAGCTCAGGACTCCATTAATGCACCCCTCTCCCCACTGCTGTTCTGTGCCCTAGTTTGCAGTCAGTTCATTCTGCACTGATGTATATTTCATTGCCCAAGGCTTAATTTTGATTTATTGTCCATCCATAAATTAGAAAAATATGCTCTGGAATTCCATCCCGCTGAAAAGCTGTGCCTGATGTCAGGGGACTGGGTGATATTTAAGATGTCAGAAATACATATTGGATTAGTGTGCTTTGTTTCCCCACAACAGCAGGTGTTTAATCATAGCTGATGGCTGAAGTTAAATGCATTAGGACAGGATCAGCCAAGAAGATGGAGTTTTTCTAAACCGTACAAACTCCAGATAAATAACTCAAAACTAATTGTGTGTCCACATCTTAGATACATTTTTATTTACTTTAATACATTAAACAATGAAAATAGCCCCTGGCACTTAACTCCTCATTTAAGATCTTTGATGCTAATGAGTGAGTGGCTTTTGCATGGTATTACACTGTCCCTTCTTGGCCCTTCAAAGGCTTAAGATTATTTTCTAAAGGAAAGATAATTAGGAAAGCAATAAAAAAGAGTAAAGCAGCCATTGAGATGGTACATCGTTTTTTGAGGTCTGGGGGTTATTCCCATAAAAAATTCAGGATGTGACTGTAAAAAAAATTGGTTACTGTACACATGACTCTAAATAACATAGACCACATTCTGCATCCACGGCTTCTCTTGAATTTTATTTTTGTACTGCTGATTTTTGTTTCTTGCAGTTAAGCTTGCTGCTCTGTTTATGTTAATGAGAAATCTCTGTGTATAGAAAAATGATCAGGCCTGGTCTTGAGCAATTTAGCTGGAGGCCGAAGAGAAGACGCTTAGGAGAGCAAACATTTTCAAGGTCAACCGGTGAACTGTAACAAGCCAGTGAGATTCATGGCGAGAATTGTATATTTTGACACAACAGCGATTTGATTAAAAGAGAAAGTAATGGGTTTAAACAGTCGCTATGAGGATGTAGCCAGACTTTGTTAGCTTTTCGCAAATTACTTAACAGAGCAGTGATGGAACTGGAAATAGGGCTGTTTCGTGTAAGGTAAAGTAGGTTACATTTGAAACAGGAATATTAAAGGATGCTAATGTTTGGTGTTAAATGTATTTCATTTCATCTTGCAATGATTTCTAGGAAGTTCAGAACATTATAAATGTCATAGACATCTACAATGAAGTTGAAGGGTTTTAAGTTTTCTGATATTCAAAACACAGTTGTTGTTACTGTATTTATAAAACCTCAGCCCTCCATGAGTAAAAAATACTCTGCACATATAGGATCCTTCTCACGGAGATATCAGATCATTGCAAAGGCAGACAATTGGAGCTACTGTTCATATGTTGAACAGGGAAACTGAGGCAGAGAGGCTTTTGACTTGAGCAAAATGAGTGAGTCAGGAGACGTATGATGCAGGGCACCATCTCCCAGCCTTTAGATCTGCAGTCTGATTGCACATGATAATTAGCGTGAGCTTACAGTCTAATATCTAGTTACCCCAAAATACAGTTAGACACATCTTTCAAACTTTTGCTGTATCTGTATCCCAGGTAAAGAGAGCATGTTAACCTCAGACAAGATATTTATTAAATTGACATCGTGCTTCTCTCGCCTTCCTAAAACTATTTTTAACTGAATTTTGGTATTATGGCCCAAATTTAACACTTATTCCACAACAAAGTAAACTCCAGTTAGCACATGTTCCAGAAGAAACTCTCCTCCTTAGGCAGATTCCACTCCACCTCAAAGCAGAGATTTCCAAGAGCCTGAACCTCACACCAAACAGTAAAATTTTATGTGCAGACAACATTATGAGCATTTCATCAGGCTGGCTGTTTTCAATTTAGAGATGTCCACTGGAGACTCGTACTCCAACAAAAAATTATCCCTTTCCTCTTCCTGCTATGTTTGCATCTACTGTTGTTGATTTTGCTTCTTTGCACACAGACAGGTTATGTGACCATTTGAGGGCAGATCTGTTTAAAAAAACCTCAGTTGTTTCAAGAAAAACAATCAGTAAACAGAAAAAAAATCCCATTAATGATGTAAGACTGCTGCCTTACAACAGCAGAGTAGGAGTAGGTGCTGAAACCTTCCCAGGCATACAGGCTGGAAGAGAGTACCATGAAAGGAGGGTATCAGAAATTATTGACCATGACCATAAATACCAAAATCATCATCTCTGTGGCTGTAGATTGTATTTCATAAATAATTAAAAAAAAAAAAAAAAAAGTTATGTTTTTCTTGATCAGTACTGCTTAAGTTTCCAGTACCCAGAGTATTTTATCAAGCTGTGAGGTGAAGCTTCATGGTTGAATTAAGCCCATCTCAGGACACGCTGCCACTAAAAAGGGGTAGTCCTACTTTATTGAGTACTCTGTGCCAATGCTGTCTAGGCTGGGACCACACAGAGTGCCAAACCAGTTATCTAACCCAGTTGAAATTCAATGTTTTTGATTATCAGCTGGGTTACTGAGTTGACCGATTCATCATGTGATGACATGATCACTACTAGCTGCCCTCAGAAATTGGTGGGAACATGTTGCTGGGGCTTAGACAGGGGTCAGAACTGCATAGCAGCAACCTGACCACTGACCAACTTTTCTAAAATTACCTCTGAGTTTGGTTCTGACACTGCAGCATGGCTTGAAGACTTGTTCTACTTTGTCTTAATGAACAAGAAGAAGATCGGGAAAACCCGATAAAGCTTAAGGCTTGGATAGGAATGATCAAATAATGTGGTTTTGGTTTGCTCTAAAATCATCTGTTTAAAATTAGTGTGATGTTGTAGCTGCTCTCAGCAGACAAGATTTGCTAATAAATTCCCTCTGTAATAAGGCTGAATGAGGTTAAACTCATACTCTTTGCAAGGATTCTGTAGAAGGAGGAGACAATTTTCATTTTATGAGGACAATACAAACATTAAATTCCCAATTCTGTGCCATTTATTCAGCCAGAAATTCTACTGAATTTCTCCCAGTAAGTAAGCTCTTGAAGATATAAACCTAATTTAGGTTTCCTGGGAGTATTAGAGAATGTAACTCACAAAATAATGCAAAACTAATTTTTAGTCTAAGGAGCAGTAATTCTCATTGGAGACAAGAAGGCAAAGGCTGATGGCAAACCATGTTTAAAATACATAAATATTAAATCACAGCTTATCTCTAGTGGAAAAAAATCCAATATGGCAATCAAAATCTTTCAAATTACTAGTTAGTTTAACTGGAAAAATATTAACAACAATAAACCTGAATACCAATAAGAGGTGTCCAAGGAAGATTCCAGATTATTCCTCTAGGCAAAAGCAAACTATATCTAGCTTGGTTTGATTTTTCAGATTCAACCTTTTGTAATTTGATGCCAGCTGAAAGAGCTTTCAGCTAGTAAGTTGTTTAGCCTCTACCCCCCAGGGTATTCTACCCCTTAGTATACGTTGTGGATTCCTTCAGTCGTCACCAGTCTTGAAAAATATTTTCCAGGGGAAGGTTTTGGGTTGAGCAGGGTATTTGTCAGGAGTCACAATTCCCAATTTCTCAGCTTTTCCATGAACTCCATATGTGACCTTGAATAAGCCACCACACTTCCATTTCCATCTTTGAACAAAGGTTTCCTACTCACTTATCTCTCAGGGGCCTTGTATGTCTTAATCAATCAATATTTTTCATGACATTTTGAGATCCACAGATAATTAGAGATTGTATGACAATAAAACATAAGTGCTGTACACAGCTTATGGGCTGTTTTTTTCTCTGCTAGTGTCTTGTAACTCCAGTGGGGCTGATGAATATCTGTATATGGTTTTGGTGTACATCAAAAGGAAATAACTTACAAAAAAAAATCCCAAACAGGAGTCTCAAACATCTCTTTTGTTTGGTTGTCCAAGATGTAAGGAAAATAGGAATTCTGATGAGCTCTGACCTCTAACTCCACTTGTAGAGTTACAATAATAAAAGGAAAGTGACTTACAATTTTGAAAAGGAAGCACAAAAAGTTTGATCATGCTGGAAGTCTAATGTTAATGTTGATTGAACAGATTCTTGGGAAAGCTGTCAATTAACTTCTCCCAAATGTTAGTATCATACAACATTTCTTTAGGAGTGAATACACAGGGAGGGTCTCACACTGTTTGTATGGCCAGGACTAGGTGTTTCTGTGAGATCTGTAATTAAATGATGAATGATATTGTGGTCTGCTATGTTTCCACTTGCTCTAGTAATAAATCATTGGGACATGGAAATGTCCAAGGTTTTGCTGCTACCAGGTCTGCTTCTCCTTTCATGTATGTGGCAGAACTTTCGACTATGAATTTTCTTATCTGCATCAGATACTTCACATCTCATATGTGAGAAAGAAGTGCAAAGTTCCATATGTGGCTTACCCAGACACTAATATTTCCTGTAGAATGGTGGTTACACGGTTTATGCTGTAGGGTCATAATGGGACAGAGGTTCTGGACAATTCACAGAGAAAATGAGCAAAATATTTCTACTTCTACATACTTTGTATCATAGTGCCACACCTAATTAGAACTGAAAATACGTATCAGAAAGGCAAACCATTATCAGAGATTTTGCATTTTGGAGTCCTACCCATCTAGAGACTGCAACTGTGCTTCCAAAATAAAAGAGAATCTGGTTCTCAGCTGAGCTGAGAAGATAAAAGTAAAATTTTTGTTCTATCCCTAGGTTAAACTGTGTTCTTCATCATTAGCCAGGCAATATCTCTATTTGGAATAACTGAATTTAATAACAATAACAATGGTGATAATAAAGTCATACCTATTATTCCAGACTAAAGACAAAGAAATGGATGCAGATAATGAAAAGTAAGATGCATATTTTTTCTCTATTGGTTTGAAAATTATAGTAATAATGAGCTGTTTAAATTATCAAAGGAAGCTCATCACTTTCTGGTTATGCTTCTAGCCACATTTGCAAGCTTTTAAATGTTTAGTAACTAATTGGTCTTTCACACTTACTAGTGGCACAAGTGCTATGTTAAATTTTATTTTAAGCTGTTCCTGTTGATACAGACATGGCAGCACTAAGATGAGGCGGTTCACAAATATGCATGTCATCCATTCCAAAATGCAAGTGCCTTAAATGCACTCCTCTCAGAAAAGTCAATTAGGATAATCAGTTGCCAATGGTTAATTGATTTATTAATCTAAAAATACAAAACAGACCCCAAACTTGAATTGTTTGCAATTTGAGTTGCATACTTACAAGTATGTTCATTTTGCTAGTCCCATATTTTTTTTAAAGTAGGGCCATTGTTCCACCAAACTTCTTCCAACTACAACTATCTCTGCAGCAGCTTAGTTGTCCATTTTCAGATCATGTATATAGCAGAATGCATTTGGCCTGAGAGATGCAAATCTTTCAGGATTTAAGGTGAAAACACATTAAATCTGACTACTTCAAGAATTTTGTCACAAATTCAAAACTCAGACCAAATGTATGGACATCATAATCATTTAATTTGAACCAAAAAAGTGGTTTTGAATAGAAAACTCAGACCACGAAGTTTTGGTCAAAATCAAGCTAAATGTTTCCAGGCTGGGAGGTGATTTTGTCAGTCTAAAATTTGGCAAAATCTGTTGGATTACAGGTGAATTTTATTTTGACATTGTTATTACTCTCTAGAATGGAGATTCAAATCATCTAAGGAAATGCAAATCCTTGCAAACAGAAATGGATAATAAATTAAAAATGTAACATTTCATGCACCTCTGGTTTTGCCTGACAGAGCATAATAATTTCAAAAGAGTCTTTCTAGCTATTCAACTAAAGATTACAGAGAAAACACTGTTCTTCCCTCTCCGTGTCTCTTATCACAGCTGGAACTAGTGAGACCCCTAATTATTTCCTCTACACACTGCACAAAACCACCCTTCATTTCTAAGCTTTGCAAGGGAGGAGGATGTTTTCTTTCAGGGTTAGGCAGCTCTGCAGTAAGGTGGGAATGAAGAAGTCAGTGAGAAGCACAAATTAGTCTACAGAGTAGAAGTAGCAGCTGTTCCTCTTCCTTCTTCTTGGAGATTTTATTAATCAAAACCAGAACTTCTATTTTGCACAAATATGAACTTACAGCCCCCAAGCATATGCTTCATCATATTAGACTCCAGTATTTGGAGCTTATCAAAGGACCATGACTCACTTCTGTCTTTATACTGGCTACTTTAATTTCTGTGTTTCCACTTCAAGTTAGTGTTTTGAAGAACTTCAGGTACCACTAAGGGCAAAGAGGCTGGTCATAGGCATGGAATGGCTTCCAAACAAAGAGATTTCAGCTTGGAAGAGAGACAACTGAAAGGTGAGATGGTGGAGACAGGTAAAATCATGAGCTGATAAACTGATGAAAACAGAATCACAACCAGGGTCAGGCAACTATTACAGAAGATCAGGCAGCACGTTTCAAACAAAGTACCTTTTCATGGATGATGAACATAGCCTGCAAACAAGATGTTGGGAAATCCCCAAGTACCCATGTGTCTAAAAGGGAATTAGACACATTCATGACAGGTAGAGCTACCAAAGGTGAATAAATAGATGGTTGCAACATAGCTCCAAGTCCCTAAATGGCTGGTTGCCAAAAAAGAGGGATCGCAATACTTGCCTTTAAACTGTTCATAAGCAGCTGCATCTGGCCACTGTTGGAGAGTAAACTACACCAGACAGATCTTTCATAGATTTCTTCTCATGTATTTTACATCAGCTAATGTAGTTCAGTGTATAAACTGAAAACATCCCTAATCTGAAAAGTTTACAATCCTCGACCAAACCAATTATAAGTGCTCAGAACAAATTTTGCAAAATGACAAGTCCTACAAAGTTGCTTTCACATGACTATGATCTAATACTCTCCACAAGAATACACAAGTAAATGGGAACTGAGACATCTCTGAGAGTGCTCTGCTCCCATCCTTCAGGCAAACACACCAGAGGTGGTCACTCTGCTGCTGCACCTTACACATAAGGTTAATGAACAGGCAAGGCAAAATGAGCCTGACCAGCATATCATGAGTCGTTTTAGGGCTCTTCTCCCTGTAGCCCTTTTGGATCTTCTGTAAATCTGATTTCCAGCCCTGTGAATATTGTCCTCTTCCCATCAAACTCAGGATTAGCTCCCAGGTCATCTGCATATGTTGAGCTCTGCTCATGTCATGGGACCTGTGAGGATTTCCATGGAACGAAAGTCTGGCCCTGAGTGCTTTTTGAACTCAGCTACTGACCTTGCACTGTCAACCAAAGCATTGGTCAGAACGACATCTACAGAAGTCTGTTTAAATAATAGAGGCCTGGAAGTTATCCTACTGGAGGGAAATATCTGTTTCTATCTGAAGTCCTTTTCTTGGCAAAATACTCTGCTACTGCTTAATGCTCTCCTTCTCCTTTTATTGTTATTGATTATCACCCCTAGAGCTGGATACATCTAGAAGGGAGGGAATGAACTGGATTCAATCATGTGCCCTCTCCCCAAACTGGACCCTGTATCCCTCTCTGGTGGTTCCAGAAAGGCTGAAAGAAAGGGTAAATGGGCATGGTTCCTGCAAGTCAGGGGTATTGTAACGGGGCAAGGGGCCACAGAGCCCACGGCTCAGTGCTGCTACTTTCTCCTTATTTATGTTTTTTATCATTACTCAGTTCAGCCACACAAGGCAAATTGTGTTTAATAAATTAGCCTAATGGATTCCGCAAGTGGTTTGTGAGCGGGGTGCTTCCTCCGGTTAAGGAAAACATTTGTATTCCCTTTCCCTTTGCTTTTCACGAGGATGAGGGTAAGCAGAGGGCAGAGGACAGTGGGGAGGGGAGAGCGAGCCCGCCTGTCATCCCCGGGGCCAGAGGGACCGCCGGGGCCAGCCCCGGAGGAGGAGCGGGGAGCCCGGGGGCTGGTGCCTTTGTCTCCCCGCCGGTGCCGGGCAGCTCAGGGCTGTGGTACCTACCACAGTCTCCTCGGCAGGCAGCCCCCTCCCCTTCCCCGCGCTGCACATTAAACTCTTCCAAAGGGGCCTCTTTAACAGCTCCCCATGAAATAATAATTCATTATGTCACTAGGAGGGAAGAAAGGGAGTGTAAGTGTCTTGATGGGATTAGTGGAAACCCCCGCAGAGATGATTTAGGAGCCGTGATAATTCATTTAATAGGGGCCTGGGGTAAATTGCTAGACAGGGAAATGTAACTGAACCAGCTTAGAAAGGGCGCATTACAGGTCTGTATATGATAACTGGCTTCATTAGCAATATTTAAGAGATTTCATTTAAGAATGAGTCATAAAATGCAGAACTATTTCATCCACCTGGTTTGGTGGCCTTTAGCTTTACTCTGTCTGAATATTAAATTGAAAATGGCACTACAGCAACACATTTTGGAAACTGTTCTTTTGGCTGTTATTTGTATGGTTGGTTTAGCTTCTCGTTTGTTAACCTTTTAAAATGAGTATCATTGAAGCAGCTAACGGTACATTCAGAACTTACAGAGATGAGGAAGGCTCCAACGACTGAGAACAGACTGCTGTAAAACTTTACAAAAACTCCAGGTTCCACTGCTGCACACACATGGGTCCAGAAAGTGCTGGCAAAGAGCAAATATTTTCTGTGAAGCTCCGTAAACTAGCCCCTCTCCCATTAAATATGTCTGATTATGCAACAGCTTGGACGGGCGGAACAAAAAGCATGCATATAGAAATAATCAGCTGGACTTTGGAAAGCTTACCATCCTGTACCATGGAGCTGAAGTTTGCCTCAGATACTATTAATAACAAATGTCAGCTTTGGCTTTGGAACAGGAAAAACAGATATGAGAGTTCTCTCCCCCTTACCAATATTTTAAAATCAGTAATCCTGGAAAAATTCTGCTTTTTTCAAAGCATGGTCCAAATAACTGACTACAGATTCCTACTCAGTATATATGGGTAAATATTAAAATTTGTCAGATGATGTTAGAGACATGAAGAATCAAGTTCTGTACAGCCTTGCAACTTCATTAACTCCTCTGGGACTGTGAGATGTATACAATGGCAGAACTTGGCCCAGCGCTTGTATAGTTTGAATGTGTGCATGGTGATGTTCATTATGCATGGAAAAGGAATTGTTCAGGATAAAAGCTGTTATAAAGTGTTTTATTCATCCTTAATTTTGTGCTTGTCAAGTAACATTTCAGTAATATTTGTCACCAGTACTTGTGAGTTACAAACTTTGGCTTTTTAAAATTGTTCTTTGGAACATGACTTTGATCCTTTGTTCCTCTGGATTCATTTTAGGACAGAAGATGAACTTTAAGATTTGGTAAAATGTTTAACAAATACCAAAAACTGAGTCATAAGTCTATGAGCTTTTTCAGTGTCCCTTTCTCCCCTTCTTATTTGTCACTGTTTTTTGTTTGTTTGTTTGTGGAGGTTTTTTTGTTTGTTTGTTTTTGTTTTTTAATCACCGAAAACAAAGGAAATGCACTCATAAGGAAACTTCATTGAACTACTAAAGCAATTCTGTCATAAACTTGTGTGTTGCTTATTCTTCTCCTGAAATATAAAAATAAAATGGTGATATTTTGGCAACACTGTAAAGGATTTGAGTAAGATTTGCTGATCATATTTTATCTGGGGGTGTTGCCAGCTGAATTGTTTTGTAATTTGCTGTGCAAGCTGCTATCATAGAAAATCAAATAACAGAATTCTTTTTAGCCCTCACATGAAGTGTGGATGCATTAATAAACTCTTGTAATCAAAAAAGGACAAGTAATTATACATAAAATGATGCTATTACACATATAGGGTAATGCAGCTAAAGGATGAACGATATTTTCTTTTGTTTATTATTAAAATTTAGCTAAACCTTTAGTTCTGTCTGAGTACCACAGAAAGCCCAATATTACCATCCTTTTTTTTCCCCAACTTTGAAGTCCCACAGTAATGAGGTTGCACTTGGCATAACATTGTAAACCATTTTGAAATATGGCAAGTAGTATCTTTATCAAAGGTAGTGAAAGATATTAATAACCACCACTATTCGTAGGAATAAGACAAGTGTTTTAATAAATCTTCACTAATACAAATATAAAAGAATGACTAGCTTTCTCTCCGTCCCTTTCCCTTGTGACTGCTCCCCGTTATGACTTTGAATGATTCCCTCTAATGGAAGACAGCCAGCACTGTCCATTATTCCAGATGGTCAGCTCGACTGCAAAGTTCTGCTAATGCTTCTCAGTGTTCAGACATATCTCAGTAGCCTTTTTTTTCTTTCTGGGATAATCCAGTCCAAGATCAGCCATCTAATAGCTGGCAGACAAAATCTGGGCTATCTTGCCAATTAGTTACAAGATCCAATTTGGTATCCTTGTTAGAAAGTGCACAGTGGTTTACTGCTCAGCTCTTATTAAAAGAGAGTCAAAACAGACCAACAGCTCTATAGTAGCCAGTAAGTAATATATTAATCACTTGCTGCTGCACAGCTAAGAGGTGACAGGAAAAAATATAGGCAGACTTTGTGGGCACATTCTGAACTGGGCTCTACCTGCATGGTAACCCTGCCCAATTTGAACTAAACACAAACAGGATTTGGTCCAGTGTCTTCCAGGCATTGCTTTTTCATGTACTGTTGATATTTGACATGCTCTGTCCTGATTTTTGTAAAAGCAATTCAAATCATGCAAATATTTCATGCTCTAATCAGCAGAAAGTAGATAAGTACTGGCCTGTGCATGTAATTTACCAAAGTTCAACTAATTTTTCAGTTAGTAGATAATGGCTGGGTATTATAAAGTAATGCTCATCACTTCACACTAGCAGCATTTGCTTATAGCTGTGCTCTGTTAATACAAAGAGGCATTAGCAGACACTTGTAAATTTTCCTATGTACAGCTTACATAAAAACTAATGACAACAACAACAAATGACAACAACCGCTCCCATTTAAAGGCACTGCACCTAGAATAAATATTATAGGTGTCCTTGGGGACAAATATTTCAAGTGCTCAGATGTCTTCATGGTATGCCTTCTAGCATCTTGACATCTGAAAAAGCATGCTATGAAAAGTGGGCTTACACACTACTTACATGATTTTCTGTAATGGGAAGCTTAAAATGCTGCGTTTCTAGCCTGAAAATTGAAATGATTTGATTAATTTTGTAAACCCAGAATAGCACTGGTGGTTTTTATCTGAATTACATGGAATTGCTCCAGGTTTTCACCCTTGCACAGGAATACAAATTGGGCTGATAATTGTGCAATTCATTGCAATAATATCCTTTGTTTAATTGATATATTTTATTTCAGGCAATCAGATATTTCAAAATATTCAGGGAAAATTCAGTCACAAGGCACCAGTATTTGATTTTTTTAAATAAAACTGTTTTCAAGAGAAAGCTAACTGTACATTTGACCTTCTGACTTTTTTAGAAATTATTATCCCTATAGCACTATCAGTAGTTTCAATAAAATCAAGTTTAACTTGTGTTTGAAACACACATTACAAATAGATGTATAGATGGACGAGATATTGAGAAAAGGAATAGTACAGATTATGAATATTAAGATTTATATTAATCTATAAGCCTATTAAAGTACAGTAAAACCTGTCCTTCAGACCACCTTTTTAAAGATATCACCTCCCTGATGGGACCACTAAATTTCGGGCCAAATTATTTTCCCATAAAGAACAATGAAAAGAAAATGATTATATTAAGACTACTTCTACTATGGTTTCTTTTCATTGTTCCGCCAAAAATGATTCCAAACAGTAAAATAACATTGATTTTGACCTTGTTAATGAACCTGAAGAACTTCAAGGCATACTTGACCATAGATTTCCCTTTAAACAGGAAAAAAACTGACATGTAGCCATCATAATTTCATCAGCCTTGGCAGAAGATATGTAATTTCACTGGTATTTTGGATAGGCAGCTTGTCTTGATATTGTTAACGTTCCACAGGGACAGAAGCATGGGCTTTTTCTTCATACCAACACTCGTAAATGATTCTGTAATTTGTGTAACATTGATTAAATCTTCTGAGAGTTAGGAATATTTTAAAAGGCTGTGTTGTACAGATTTATATACTATTATGGGATTAATTTAATTTTTCCAAGATGTCCATCTTCTCTATGGTAGGATTTTTCCAGAGGTGTCTCACTGGGACTTCCTCACTCCCTTTAGGAGTGCTACGCTTGGTCAGTGTAAAATGTAGATGATCACAGTTTCTCTCCTACTAATATGAAGGGTCACAGAGACTAGAAATCCCAGGGTGCAATGTCCCACCTTGATTTGAGCAGCCTTCCCTAGGCTGGAACCTCCAAACAAGACCCCTGTCTGGATTAAGAGCGTTCAAAATATGGGTGGTACAAAGTGTGTTGGCCCAGCACACTTAATCACTGCTGCCCACAGTCTTTTTTACTTTTACCTTGCTGTCTCTATGCATACACAAAATCTGGGGTGTTTCCCATAAGTGTTGGCTACATATTTTTGTATGTGTTCTATCAATCATTGTATTTACATCCTTACACAGTTATTTTATGTGGAGCGTCACCTTCCTAACCACTGCTGTCACTGGGAAGCTGGTATTTTGGCCTTTACAGATACTATACTAATAGCTTGTTGTGTTCTAGATGGATTTTTTTGTTTTAAGGCAGTGAAAAAATACAGTTAAAAAATAAACAAGCAACCTCTTCCAAACTCCCAATACAGCAGAACAGTCATTTTTCTTCTGCATACAGCCTCAGTTTTCCTGGAACTAAAATAAGCATTTCTAATGCTAAAAAACAAATCCAAATTCAGATCATTAGGACTATTAAGCTAGCAGTTGGACCACCGAATGTTTTTGTTACTATTAGGAGTCTCTCTCTTACTGTAAAGGTACCGGGGACCTGGCGATGCACATAGATATAAGCAGACAGGAGAGCTCTCACATGGATTTAGAGTAGAGCTAGAGTTTGCCCTCATCAGAATTTCTTTGGCCTCTCAGCAGTGGGATGTGGTTTTCCCAGGTAGCTACTGCACTCCTACCCAGAAGGTAACACATAGGTGAATTGTTTGAGACCTGACAGGGGATAGTTTAAGATGAAAGGCTCTGTATACCTGTTTCAATGGAATAACTTGTTCTCTGAACTGAAGGTTCTTAGAGGACCCAATCTAGTGCCCCATCAGTCAAAACAGCCCCACTCTGTTTGGCAATACCAAAGAGCTGGGTGGTTTCTACACCTGGAATTATTTTCACTTGTCAATATGAAATTCAAGTAAATTATTATTCTGCTACATGAGGCACAGTTTACCAAGATGCGACTTGTCTTTAATCCAGTGCTTTTACTGGACTTGTTGTGCCCTATTGCCTCCAATTCGAAAACTACTCGTTGTGAATGCTGATAGTATTGGTAGTAACTTTGCATTTACATTGGTTGTCATGGGGCAGGAGTGCTTCAAGTTGATGTTGTCACCAGACACTCATACAACAAAAATCACAATCCAGAGCTGCAGTTGTAGGAGTAGCTGCATCTATCTCATGGCTTGTTGATTCCCAAAGAGGCAGATCTTGATTCCTCTCCCTGCTAGCCTTTTTTTCTTTTCCTCTCCCTCTTTCTCTTGTTCTTGGCCACATGGTCTCACCACCTGCCTTGCACCATCTCCTTTGCTCATCAGAACCTCCCTCCTTTTCTTTTAGCTCATTCACCCAGCAGAAAATAACCCCCTTTTAAAGGCCGCATTAGTTTTCTGCCAGGTTGGCAAACTGAATCAGCTCTCAGAGGAGCCTGGGGAGGGTTAGTGTGCGTGGCAAACAGCAGAAGTGCCTGGCTGGGAGCAGGGGGAGAGGAGAAAGGGAAAGAGAGCAGGAGCAGGACCTCCCCTTGCTCGTGGTGGTGGACTGGCTGGTTGATTGGCTCATCCCATCATGTTGAAGCTCCCCAAAACGTCAGGGCACTTTATAGGATGCAGTTACTGCATCGGTAGATTCCTCACGTTTATTTAAGGGATATTCAACCGCACTGGTAAGTTCTGCTTTGTTAACTCACATTATTAACCCTTCTAGCTGCAGTGGCATTGTTTTTGTTAATAAAGAGAATAGTTGCAACTTAGAATTAACAGGCCAGTGTTCAGCAAGCAGAGTGGTCAGAAACCCAAAGATTAATAAAAAAGCTGATTCACTGAAATGAAACTCTGCAATTTAGGTCTTCCATGCTGAGACTCTGATTTACACCACGGTGCTTTGTTGCATACAAACATCCAACAGGGCCAAGCCTACATTCCTGCTTCAGCCCACCTTTACATAATGTGAGTTTTGGCAGAGTAATCTGGCAGCCCAACAGTACATAAAAGGCTGTTTTTTTTCTTGTGCTTTTTGAACAACAGTCCCCATTTTTGTTAAAATGAGATTTTCTTGAAACCTGTCATAATTTAAACCAACCCTCAAGTCATATTTATCCAAACACATATTTTAATATGATGTTTAAAATGTTTGTGTAGGCATGCTAACACTCCTCATATGTTTGCTCTAAAAGGCAAACAATTATTTTCATTTTGTTTCATTACTAGTATTTGATGTGTGACACAAATTCATGACCGGTTAATGAGCAAATGTTAGCATGGCACAACTATGTCTGTTACAGAGCAATCAGTGTCTCAATAAGGGTTTGTTAAAGCCAGGGTTTTATTGTTTTTCCTTCCTCTACAGTTCAGTGAACTAAATGCAATTTATCGTCCTCTCACTTTCTTCTCATTCCTCCCGAAACTTCCCAGTGTTTTCTTTGCTGCATCTGTGTAGGGAGTGATGAGCATCTCTTTATTATTATCATCTGTAGAGCATCATAGATGCACTTGGATGATTTATAAATAAACAAAACAAAAAGTCTTTGCTCAGAGGAGCCTACAATCTAATGCCCGAATGCTGCAATAGCTATCACGTGGGTGGGATTGCTGCGTCCATGTGTTATCAACTTGAAAATTGTGGCTGAAAGCTTTAATTCTGCAGTCAGCTCTGCTAGTGAGGAATAGATTCAGGCCCCAGTCCTGCAGTTGGTTGTGCTGGCTGGGAGCCCGGTGCCTGTGCGGAGCCTGGCAGTGGGCTTCACCAGCACACAGGACAACACAGCAAGGTCCTTTGCTGCTGGATTTAGCCTGCTACCACTGCAAATCAACCTTCTATTATTTTTTTTACACAGTAAAGGCTCTAAATTCTCTCACCTAATGTCTTGTTTGGGTTTGTGGAGGAAACGTGGACATTTTCTTTTGGGCAACACTATTCAGAGCTCGTTGGTGCAAAACACTCTGCCTGGCATGCTCCACTGCTAATTGCGCAGTCCTTGTTCAGGCAAAATTCCTGTTCTCTCCAGTGGGCATTTTGCCCAAGTAAGGAAACAGGCTCCATTTTGCAACAGTCTGTATAAACGAGTGTCTTCCAGCTCTAAGCTGTTGCAAATAGTCCATTGGCTGTAAACTGACATACGTGGGTCTATATGACTAAAGGATATCAACTGACAGATTTTATATAATTAAAATGTAAAATATCAACATTACATATACTTAAGAAAAAACTATCCCTTGATTTATGAGTCTTTGCTGACATATTGAACAGTATGGCCATTTTGTGATATATATCTTTAGTAATTATATATTACAGGCTTGTATAGCTTTTCGAAACAGCAAAATGTAAAATGTATATTTAAAGTCTTGGGTCATCTATTGGGAGCGATGTTAATTATGATTTGTGAATTATTTTCTGCATGAAATCACAATCTTTACAATAACAATATATAGATTATGAACTTCTCAGAAAGCCTAATGCCTGTGGGTGATATTTTGGTTGTTTAAGTACTGTCATTCCGGCAGAGCATTAATTTAGATTTTCATGCTCTAGTCAGCACCTTTGATGTCCTTAGAGTTTTACACTTAGATTAAAAATACATTGGATTCATCAAGCATATTGTTAGTAAAATGAACTTGGGACTTCCCTGTTGCAAAACCAGTTTTATGATTTTCTGACTCTAAATGAAGTAAGAGAAAACCAGCAATGTTTGCAATTTTGCAATATGAACCTTTTATCCCTACCCTTGTGCAGCTTTGAATCTCTGAAATAAACTGTGCATAAATAGCTATTGGACTGGTTTCAATATTGAAAATTGATCCTATTCCTTCTCCAAATATGCCAATAGCAAGAGCATGACTTCCTGGAAATCGTTAAGCAGAGCAGGTCAGATATTGCAGCTGGTTCAATCCTAGAGATGGATATTTGAAACATTTCTAAATGAATCTACAGAAAGTTCAAAGCTCACATACCCAAGTACTGTCACAGACAAAAAAAAATCCTAGCTACAAGGCAGGAGAGATCAGAATGCAGGAGAAATAAGGAGAACTTGCACCAAAGTACATTATATTGTGGTACAAAAGAAATAAATCATATGTGTATGAAAATCATAAGCTTTAAGCTTTGGAGAGAGTTGTGCAATTGACAATCAAATGGAGCTTAAAGGAAATTACGAGGTTTTACACTAAAGTCCTGAAATAAAGAAAGTAATATTTTACAGCAAAAAAACCTGCAAATGTCAAGTTTAAATCATAAGACTTTGCACCATTGAGCTACTAGCTAGCTCTATAGCTTCTTCAGTTCTTAACACAGGGAAAGACCAACTTTCATGGTCAATAAAACTTAAGAACTTTAGAAATACATTTAGAGATATAAATCATATATTTGTGACTTTTCCTCCTTCAATAGCTAATTAGGGGGAAAAAAAAAGGGTGAAATATGTGAACTCCTTGGCTGCTAACCTATTCTTGCATTTGTTTTTAGGCTCATTTTTAATCGTTTTTGTCAGTTCCAAGGAAATGGTGCTAATTTCTCAGCTTAAAAGCAAGTGGCTATTGTAAATGAGCAGCAAGTTTGTTGCTGGGGTTTTTTTTGTCTTTCTTAGCTCCAAAGAATTTACCAGTGGCACTGAGATCTTGAGTAGAAGTACCTTGGAGCAAACATGTCAACCAAACTCATAAGTGGGAAAACCAGAGCTCAGATGCCTGAACTGCTTCCTCCAGTCCAAAGCTGGACAGGTGGTGACCCAGATTGAATCAGTTGTTGTGGGAATGATTTGATTCACAAACAGGGTTATAAAATTTTATAAGGAGATGCCAGTGAAAGTCACAAGATCATTGAGCAAAAGACCTTATTCACGTAAATTACCTGAATGGCTATGAAGCATAGAGGAAATAAATTGAACAATATCACCCATACTTTGTTTACAGACATATGGTATGTCTTCACATGATGTACATGTTAACAACAGCCATATTTGTGAACCCAATATAATAATGGGGATACAAACCTCCTTTAATAATTCAAAGAATGAAAAAGTTTTTTGTTCTGAGGCATATGAATTATCACAAATAGATTACGTATTTTGCTATATAAGAAAGTGGGTTTGGGCTCAGATGCTTGACATTCTTTCCTCACACAGTATCAGCTGGTCTAACAAAACATACTACCTTTCCTTATAAGCCTTGCCTCTTATATTACAGACACAGTCACACAAACATACTGGCCATCTTCATAAGGAATTAAATTTTGGTAATCTGGGGGGCATTAGAAGGGGGACATGGATTTCTGGAGTGGGAGCCTCTGTTGGTACCTGGCAGTACAGCACATGGTTCACACCTGACATGAAAATTTACCTTTTTTTTTTTTTTTTTCTTTTTTTCTTTTTTTATAGCTATCTCCCCACCTGTACCGCATGTAAATACATACAACACATACAACAGTGAAGTATTTCCAGCCCTGTCTACCTGGCTGATGCATTGATCTCAGCGGATTCTGAGATATAAACTTCAATTTGGCCCCCAGTCACTTAGTGGACACTGCCACCAGCAGTTCTGACACCGGGTTATTTGTTGTTGCTGTTTGCTGTCCCTGTTTGCACATTAATCCAGTGACAATTAGGTGTCAGCGAGCGTTGTTTCTGCTCGCTGATAGCCTTGGGCTCTGCGCTTGAAGCCCTAATCAGGAGTGTAAACTCTGCTATATTTCAATTTGGAGAAGCGCTCTTCCGCTAAGAGGCCCCTGGCACTGCGATAAATAAAACGCCTATTTACTCTATTGCCACACTTAGACATCTAATGCACTTACTACCAGCCCCCTAATCATGGCCCACAGTTAAATCCGCCTATAAATCACTCCATTCTCATCCTGCAGATTAGTGAGGCCATTTTCCCCAAACCCCACAATGAGCACTGTTTCCTTTTCTTGTTAGTCAAAAGCGAGATGATTTTTATTAGGTTAAAGATGAGCTCACAGATGGTAAATCGTGTGGAGGTAAATGAGATGGAGAGTCCTGCAGCCCGGTGGGGCTGGCAGGTGGGACGGGGGGGACACAGAGGTCCCTGTAATCTCCCCTGGCAGTGCAGCATCCCATGGCACTGGCCCCAGAGAAGTCTCACTGCGCATTGCACAAAATGGCAGTGGCCCACAGGTGCAATGAATGTGTCCAGCCTCAGCTGCCAGCAGCACGGGTGGAGGGGAAAATGGGGGCGTGGGGATCTTCCCATTTTGGACCTGCTGCCTGGGTAAGTTTATGCGCAGTAGCCTCTGGATGTGCACAGATGGGGCTGGCACAGCATGAGGTGCAGAGAAATACACACGTACTGTCCACGCAGTCCCATCAGGAACAGTCCGGCTTTATCCTTGCAGCACTGCTACACACGGTGGGATCAAACATACACTGATGCTGAGCATTTCATACTAGTGCACTGCAGCTTGAATCTCCTTAAAAACAGGACCTTCTCTCTTTATCTACCTTCAGATAAGTAGCACTACCTTGTATACAGCTCTTTTAACAGAGACAGCCACATAACTGTAAGAAATAATATGATGCATTTTGCATTTTTATTCTCAGTGGCTGGTAAGGAAGATATTCTGATTTTTTTTTTTTTTAAAGTAAGTTCATTATTCTCAACCATCCACTGAATAATTTCTATGAACAATTCCCAGTCTTGTTCAGGTGAAGTTTGTTGCAAGTATCCAATATTTTAAATTCTGCCTGGGTTAATTGATTGCATAGGTCACGCGTTTATCTGCATATCCTTGATTGAAGGATCACAGCGCTGAGATATCAGATTTCCTGTGCAATAACTGTAATAAATTCAAAATTCATTATCCATAAATATTCTGCAACATTTGCTTAAAATTTTGGCACAGGCTCCTGCCAGCAGATCTTTGTATTAGGAGTGCCACAGAAAGCAAGCACAAAAGAGAAACAAAGCACAGCCTGATCAAAAGCCTTTAAATGATTCAAAGAAGTCATTGGGGTATCTTTTTATCTTTACAGTGTTAGTTCTTTACCCTTGATACGTGGCAGAATCACATCCCCTTTCTCGATAGGGAAGCTTTCATGTTACGTAAAAGCCAGCCAGAGGGATGGCAGAGATTTGCATCACCCACAGAACACGATTTACATCATACGTGAACATGCACCCATATGGGACATTGAAGGGAAGCGGCAGCTGTCATTGTGGTGTCATGGGAGGCCCACACCACCGTGGCGTCTGCAAACTGACCCTCTGCCACCGAGTCCCTGCTGCATCCCGCCAGCCGCCGAGGTAAGCTGCAGCCCCTTTTCTCAGCCTCCTCTCTCTGCTCCTTACTTTTCAGGGTCTAAACGGGGTGGATTGCAGTGAAGAGCTCCCTGTAATCTCTGTTTAACCATTTCCATATGACAACTGCTTTGGTTC
The DNA here is from genome assembly GCF_964273445.1 of Streptopelia decaocto. Classification (NCBI taxonomy): domain Eukaryota; kingdom Metazoa; phylum Chordata; class Aves; order Columbiformes; family Columbidae; genus Streptopelia; species Streptopelia decaocto. Next base: position 66,300,485 of record NC_138657.1, on the reverse strand, counting down.
CCTGCAGCCCGATGAAAAGGCCAGAAGCCCTGGCTCTGCTGGGCGGGTGTCCCCAGGGACAGATATGTAAACAAAGCCCAGCTTTGTAGCTTTTTGCACCTCACTCTCTTTTCCCATTCTTGCTTGGATCTCAGGTGGAATTAAAGGGATTAAAGCTGAGCGTAAATGAGGCGAGTGTGTAAAATGACTCCTTTCTGAACCAAACGGCATGTTCCGTGCTGAGGAAATGAGATGCCCATTTAAATCTCATCCATCCACCGCCTGTGGCCACCACCATGTACCTGCCTACTTAGCCCAAGGGTTAATTAATTGAGGCTTCAATGCACTATTGCAAGAGCATTATTGCATTTGATACTCTACATCTGTGATTTAAAACTCTTTCAGTCCCTTGTCAGCAAGGGAGGGTTTTAACTAGGAAATTAGCATTCAGATAAGGGTACGCTCTATTTGCTTCTGAAAGGAAGGAAATATTAAGGATGCTGGTGCACAAACCAAGCTGTAATATCCTGTCCCATCCTAGAAAGGGCTCTTGGGCCCAGATTCCCAAGGGGACACTCTGTACGAGGGGAACAGGACATAAAAAAAGGAATTACAATCTTCAGTGGAAATGCCGTGTAGTAGAAACCAGACAACCAAACGTGGTTTATTTTTCAGAAACTTGCTTTTATTCCATGATAATTATAGGTTTCCTGTCTTGACACCTGGCTCATTTCAAATACCCAATCACCCAGCCAGGTTATTTCCATACCATATTTCAAGCTTCTCATGGAGTTAAAATATTAATATTACTCCCCATCTAGTTATTGGGATGTTAATAATAACTTTTATTTCCTCTAGATAAGCAGAAAAATAATCATTCCTTACATCAACATAGTGTCCTTGCATTACACTCAATGGCATGTGTGTGTAATCCCCAATCGCTGAAATGAAACACACATTTTCCAGCAATAAAACACAATAGTTTGGGATATGAAGTGACAAAGGAAGTATCCAACTGAAACAGCAGGAAGAATTAAAGATAGAAAGAATGCAATTTCCCCAACCTTGAGTTTAGCTACCAAACCTCTAAACTGTGAGAAAAGTGGAAGCCACGCACAATCTATGCTGATTCACACAGTGACTCACCTTGCTGCAAATCTCTGCTTGTAAAAGGACCGCTCAGTTCATGTGGAATTTTATTCGTGTCTACGTTGGGAAGGGCTGCTTGCACGAGAAGGGAATTTCGGAATTAGGTCCCCATGGATTCTGTCTAGAATCACACCAAAATTGCTACATACTCTTGCTCTGCCTCTACAGTTCAAAGCTAAAAACCTGGAACTGAGTTTGGCCCAGCAGGAGGTCTTCTGTGGGGTGGGAAGCCACAACTACCTATGCCAGGGGAAGGCCCAGAAGGCATTGTGCCTTGGACAGATGGAGTTACTTACCTGGTTCAGCAGGACATCCCACCAAATAATCGCTGCTACCATTTGCTCGTGTTGCAACCATCAGTCCATTTTGAAGAGTGCGTCCACTCTCCATGTCACATCATTTGGTTGAAAATGCAGGGTAGAACTGTGCCATCCTCCTCCACCCTCCTTGTGGCACCAGTGCGACCATACATGGTTCAGTGTGTCTGTACTGGCCGTCACTGGAGCAGATCCACCCTGGGATGAAGGGCAGAGGCTGTATGCCTGAGCACAGCGACAGTTGCATGGCCATCTAAAACAGGAGGTGCAGATTAACTTGTCCAGTTGAAACTACAGAGGGAATTTAGGAAGACAGAATGCAATCAGCCAGGACACTGAGGTTAACACAGTTAATCTTGTGGAAAGTGCAATGGGACCTTTAATAACTGCAACTGGTCAAGGCCTCAGTTTTATGTCTCATCCCAAAGATGGCACTTCCCAGTGAGCATTGGGGCTGTTGTGGCTGGAGGAGGAGAGCAGTGCCACCTATTGCAATACTGTCACCTCTCCCAACACCTGGGCTTACCTAGAAGGTGTCACCAGCTGCCTGGATCATCTGAAAAATTAGAACACTAGTTTTTTTCGTGATTTTCATTCATATATGTTTTGTTCCTCCTCAGAATCCTTCCCGTCTGTTAGGATGTCTGACCTTGGCAAGCAGAGTTGTTTTTCTGGGAGATGGCCAAGCACTGCCTCTGAGGGCTGATCTGTTATCCCACTGGGTGTGGGGATGAGGGCAACCAGCATTCTTCTTGACCAATTCATATCACTTTTGTTTGAGCTTCTTGACAGGCAGCTCTTGAGTACTTTGCAGGGCTAATTGTCATTGGCTTAAGAAACTTGTTAGATGTTTGCATAAAGGTTTTTATCCTTTTAACTATTAATCTTTGAACTACAGAGTTTAATGAGGCACTATGAACTCCACCACGATATTTTAACAGTGCATCAAGATTGCTATATGCAGTTCAGGTTTATGAACAATGACCCAGGACTTTATTTAACAGGAGGGAATAATCTATCCACTCTAAATCAAATATCTGTAAGCCAGCCTCAGAATAGTGGTGGGCATGAATCCATGTGTTGTCAAGTAGGCCATATCTAGTGTTAAAGATACATGTCTGTTCTGTATTTTTCTTTGGTCCATGGGGCATTCCTACTGTTTTACTACAAGGAACACTTAATGAGCCTAAGTCTCTTGCAGTAATCATTGTGTTCCTGGAATAGTTCTTCGAGTAGGACTGCCTTTTAAGCTCTGCAAATATATTCACATTTTCTGATACCCGTCAGCAGCGGTACAGAGGGTAGATACACGAAAGTTTCAATGTGAGGGATACTGCAGAAGGCTTCAAACTAACAGAAGCATTGTCTATTCATTACCCTCAAATGCTGGGAAGATACCAACTGCTGTGTGTGCATCATGTATTTATCACAGAGGTTAAAAAGAAGACATCATCCTTGAAAAACAGAGGTGTGATTTAAAAAATGAGGAGCTATGGCCTGGTCCCATATGGGCTTAAATATGTTCTCAATTCCAGATGAAAAAGAAAATTGAGGAAGATCAGCATGCTGTATGATTCAGTCCTTAGATCAGGTGTAATTAACAGAGAAGAAATTGATAGAGGTTGTCAGATGAAGATCCACATCTTGGGGCTTCATCAAGCATGGGACATAGTGGAAAGTATCTAATACTCCAGAGACGAAATGGTTTCATGAGAGCCACACCCCCAAAGTTGCCTTTTTAGCAAGTGTAATAGGACTTTTTCAGTTTCATAAAGTATCTTGATAACTGGAAAGTGCCAGTTAATGGTACAATGTTCCAACTATGAATTTTACAAAGATTAATCTACCCCTTTAGGATCCAAAGGAGCCAATCAAAGGCCGCCCAGTCTTCGATGTTTTACAGTCTCTGTGGGCACAAAGCTCAGCTGAAACTACCATTCAACATCCTAAACTGTCATCTTCATATTCTTGTAGCATAAAAATACATATTTTTCCCCATAATAAAGATTTTTTATAATAGCAATAAAGTAACTCTAGAGAACATGGTTGTCTTGAGATAGCTTAACTGTGTCTGGTACCTCATAACGCCCTGGGGACCCAGTCACCTCATAATAATCTCTTTCTTTACCATGCCTTGCTTAATTAAGGAGTGAAGCCAAAAGGTCAACGCAGGATAAAAATGTAAATCTCAAAGTTTTCATCTGGACCCTAACTCCATATCATAAAAAATATATTGTGTGCTCATCACAAAGCTTCATACATTAGCAGACAGAAAGTGGAATATGCTTTATGTGCTCAAAATTTTAGTGTTTTAGTGAGACAACAAATAAAAGCTTTAGTTCCTTATGTATTAAATTATGTCTTTCTCCTTCAAAGGACAATTACTAAATTATTCATTTATTTCCTATATAAGGAACAGTCTTTAGCCTTGTTCCTCTCTTTTATAAATATGAGATATATGATAAATATGATTGTTTCAGAGTATTTGGGTGGACCTAACATTTCTTTTATTTTGCCTGCATGTACTGAATACTGTGTGTGCTACTCTAGAGAGACAACATGGTATTATAGTCTTCTCATTGTTACTCCAGGTCTTCAATGAAAGCAAATACAATTTAAATTCCAAATCTTGTTACTACATTGGAATATTGATGTTGTAATGGGCAACATGTTTTTGGCAGCTGTTCATCTTATTGGTTCCTCAGTCATTTGCCATCCTGTTTTCCAGTTGCTGCCTAATGTTCAAAATACACCTGCATTCAAACTGTGCATATTTCTGACAATGTTAAATATACATTAAGCTCAAGTCTCAGCTCCTAACCTGTTTTTGTTGTAAGTGATGGTTTCAGAACAATAAATATTTATTTAGCTTTGAGTAACAGAGCATTTGGATTTCATTCATGGTTTCCATAGGCAATCTAATGGTGTGATCCTGTTACGGAACCAGTTGTGTGTTTTTCCCCTTCTCTGATTCTAGGCAAATAAGTGGACAAGACTTATGTTGTCCTGACAAATATGTGGTCAGTTGATCTGAATTTAAATCACATAAATATAAGAAATACGATGATTTTTCCCCTCAGTAGAAATGAAGCTTTTGATCTTCCTTCTCCTTTAGAATATCAACACTATTCTAACAAAGCGTTTTTTACTCTTGCAACACGTGTGCATGTTTTTTTGTCTGGATATTCAATTGTTAAACATTTGTTATTTTTATTTTTCTATGGAATCATTGCTGCTGGTGACACACAAGTCTGTACCAAGACACAGAAGTCTTTTCATTAAGCAGTATATTGAACTGTGAACAACTGTAGCTGTCTCACGGATTGGCTCTAAAATAGGAGAACATACTTTCCTTTTTGGCTCAGTTCCCTTTTAGGGACTAAACAGCTACCTTTACAATTTTTATATAGGTTTTTCTGACAGCCAAAGTTAAATGAACATAGCATTCTGGCTGGAAGTTTGTATGTCTGTTTCTTCTATTATTCAGATACTTCACTTATATAATGCTTTCCATAAGAAGTTTTGGTTGAGATGTTTGTACACCACGTTTGTAGACTGCTTTTGTACAATCAAGCAAAATTGAAGATAATAAGGAGACTAAAGGGGCAGAGAGCTGATTTTTATTTAGTTATCATTAAATCTTTCTTTCTGTTTGGCCTGAAATAGATTATCTGCTGGACACCCCAAGGCTGGATGATTTGCCTTCTGCAGTTGTTGATTTCACTGTGAGAATTATAATACTACAAGGTCCATAAAGTTCAGAGCATCTCCCCACTATGTTAGGTGCTACTGAGATACCCAGGAGGATTTTATGAGGAGCTATGGCCTGGCCCCACAAGGGCTTAAATATGCTCTCAATTCCAGATGAAAAAGAAAATTGAGGAAGATCAGCATGCTGTATGATTCAGTCCTTAGATAAGGTATAATTAACAGAGAAGAAATTGATAGAGGTTACCAGACATGCTCAGGTGAGTGCAAATTGATTCCTAGTTTAAGGCAGATTTAACACTTTCTAGCATTGTCAACTCCATTATTTTGAGATGCAGACTATTTACTAAGCAATGAAAAACATTCTCAGGAGCCTCAGAACAGTCAGATCAAAAATCTAGTTCCCGAATATTAGCTGCCTTGCCATTACCAGTGTGAAAGTTCCTTCCGTTCAAAATTTCTAGATCCTTCAGACTGCAGAACAGGCTGCCTTAGTGAGCTCAGCTCTGAGCTAGAGGAGGCTACATTCTGTTCAGTCACCCCATCTCCATGCCCATTCAGTCTCTTTAAATTGCTATGCAATGTGATAATTGTTTCTTATAGGGTGGACAATTGGTTAACTGGAAACTGAAATGATACTTCAACTGGTTTGGAAGAAGCCATCAAGCTTCTTTATCAGCTGTGGGGTTGGTAGCCACAGAGAAGGTTGGCAGTTCACTGCTGGAAGGCTGGGAACTTCCCAGACACTTTGGACCTCTCTATTCGATCCACAGAGGATTTCAGCCCTTGCCTGCAGTTTTAACATTGAGGAATTTTAAAACTGTAAATTGTGTACCCTCTGTTCTGCTGGCTCTGCATTCTGATGTGCTGACAAGCAGAAATATTCTAGCAACCCTAGGAACAGGTCAAGAAAGATATCAATAATTAAAGCAAGCAGGTAGAAGACAGCTGGAAGGAATAACTCCTTCTATTCCCCAAACAATAAAAGACAATAATGGTGCTGAAAAAGTAAAAAATCTAAAAACTTCTTACAAAAAAGCCCCCAAGCTACTTCACATACACATGCATATCCACATGCATTTCTTGAAAGAATATTTTAAAATGGTGTGAAAATCCCACTGGATTTCAGCTCAGGGCAAACTGTTCCAGCAGTTGACAAGATATTAGCCCACAAAATTATTTTCCTGTCATTTTATACTCATCTCTTCTTTTAGAAAGAACAAAACCAACCAGTAAAATTGTAAAGCAAGGCAGAAACAAAAGAAAACCCTACATGAACATCCCTCCCTTATTCTTTCTAAGCAGATCCAAAGATAAGAGACATCAAAATGTAACAGAGGTAATTATTAGTGCGTTTTTCGTTACCTATATAAGGTTGAGAAGGCCTGAAGCATTAGGACCTGATAGTCTGGTACTAGCAGGGTTATGACAGTACTTCTTCCAATGCCATACTTCAATTTTTGATACCTCTGGAGGTGATGGTCTATCTGTGCCTCAGGTTTGCCATGTAATCCCTCAAGAAAAGCAAAGCAGAGAAAAACTTGAACTCCAAACAATTCCTAATTATATAAGTCATCCCCAAATGAGGCAACACACTGGCACAGTTGTATTATTTGTCCTCTCCTTTTCAAATGACACACCTTTGAAATCAAACTGATATCTTCAGAAGACCAAGTATAAAGGATATCAGATAGTTACTGTATGGTGGCAGGCCATATTCCTAGCTCCAGTCAACAGTTGCTTGTTAAACATTGTTTCCCAGCAGTTAATTACTCTTAGGTGTGGTTGAGAAATTAAGATTCCAGTTGCATTTCATAGGCAATGGGAACAGTGTCTCTTGGCTAATTAAAATCCTTTTCTGTAATGCAGAGCACAAGATTTGATTTGAAGGCCACCGATTTCTTGTGTGAGGACCTGATAGGGATTTGCATGTTTAGTAGCATATTCATCAGGTAGAGAAGATGAATTTGCGTGAAACTTGCTTAAATTAAATGTATGCACACTGTGGTACCTATGTGTTTGAGAACAAATTGCTGAAAGAGAGTGAAAATATCCTATTAAATCCCATTTAAGAACTGCTTTAGCATTTGTGGAGTGCAGGGCCTCATTAAAACTGCCATTCCTGGAATCCAGGCAAAAACGCTTTGCACAATTCAGTTGTTGTTTCTTCAACTAATTATTTTTATTTTCTAATAAATGCCCTGTGTCATGAGCAAAGAGCAGATTTTTTTCCCCTTTTCATTTAGCACAGCTTCAAATGCTTACAATAAAGGTGAGTGCATTTTACTGCTCTTTGGCTTCAGCTAATTTTGTTCTATAACAAAATCAATTAGACTGGTGTAGTCCCAATTTTTTCCCCTCATTTCCAGCTGCTGAACTTGAATCTCTCTCAAAAGTACTTTCTCCCTTAGCCACAAGATTTTTTTTAATGTCATAATAAATTGATTGTTGTTTGGTTTAAATAGAAGAGATGAGAAAGCAACCAAACAGGCAGCTTCAGGACAAAAATTGGAACATGAAGAGACACTTCAAGCTTTTGCTTTTCTACTGATGAGGCATTCCCTATTTATGAAAAATAAATTAATTCCCTGCTTACGTTTGCTGTTTTCCTAGTTATATGTATTTTCACCATTAATTAATGGAGAGATGAGAGACTGCAGAACAACAAGCCCTAAGCAATATGAATGGATGCTTGGGCTGACTGAATAGCTATTCTCCTTCAAGCATTGTTTTAGGTGGTGGCTGCATCAAGGAAAGGACTCTTTCTCCCTTTTTGTGATGCATCCTGAAGAGCTGCTAGAGACCTGGCCATGTGACTGAATAAAGGGTAGGAATCTTACCAACATGCAAATCATTAGCAGGGCAAATAATATAATGTTCTGCATGGAAAAATATAACAAGTCCTCTTTTTGCTTATTTTAACAAAAAAAAATCTTTGTGGAGACTATGGGAGAGAGGCAAGTCCTTTCTAGCTGTCCAGCTCCAATGCACATTTACTGCAAATGGTTATGTTTGATACTGGCCTGGATCATGAACTGTCTTGAAAGCCCTCCTCTGTAGGGCTTCTGTCTGGTTTAGATGTTAATTTCTTATTAAAAACAGGTGCTGAGACCTTGTCTTGGGTTAAAAGTGCAATGGATCAGAGAGACAGCAACTAACCTTTTACCATCCATGTGCATGTTTGCATGCTAGTTGCTTGTTACAGGATTAAACTATATTTTTGGTAGATACCAAGCCAACTTCATCTCTGGTTAGGGTATGGCTAAGAGGAGTAATAAGATACAGCATCTTCAGTTTTTCCAAGAAAACATACATACTGCTATACCTCACACCCACTGTGCTAAAAACTTGTCAGGTTTTGAACAGCGTTCCACATGATGAAGCCTAAAACACAATTGAGATCTTTAGGAATGACAGCAGTATGTCTAAAAACCTAATATTAATAATGATAAGAATATATTCAAGCAGCAGAACAAAGGGTTTGAGAGCCACTAGAGAAAGTTCCTTAAAAATGTGAGACGACTTTGATCCACACAAGCTTGTCACAGAGCTGTGTAATAAAGCTAAGTCATGTGAATTTGTAGTTAAAAGATGAACCAATTAGAGACTGAATAATTTGTGATATAACTGATAACAGGTCAAAGCAAGGTTACTGCAGGAAACGGACTTGACTTTGCAAAGAACATTGCATATTTGCAGGGCTAGTGAAAACTGCTTCTCAAATTAAAGTGTTAGTAAGCAGTGAAAGAACAGAAGTGCATCTCATTAAAATAAATATCTAGGCATACAGTCAGAGTACTAGACTACAGAAAATAGTCGGTGAAACAAAAAATGTAATGTGGAGTGCAATATTACATATATGATCTAAAAGAGACCATGTGTTTAGTTTGCATTCAAATGTGGACTGTTTTTAAATAAAGATGTTTTCACATGCCTTTAGTATTTAAATAATGCAAAAACCCAGCAGAGACAGGTCAAAATTGTGGCTCGCTTATTCACAAACCATTAGGAGCTGTCAATAATATGAGACACAAAGTCATACCAAATCACCTGCAGCAGAACAAGAGCAATCTCCCCTGTTGCGCTTCCAGAAGAATAGTCCTTACCATGACAACACAAAATTAAAGGCTCTGTGATTTTTTTATTTGTTTGTTTGGTTTGTTTTTTAATAAGAAATGAACACCAAATCAGGTCAAAAAATTATGTAGTCAAAGCTGTGGGTGAGTCAAAGCTTTCCCAGTCCCAAAGCAGCTCTCTGGATGTGTCTGCCCTGACATATGTGTGTCCATAAAAAGGGATCTAAACCTGCTTATGGAACTGATCTTCTATACATGTGGGGAAAAAATCCTCACTATGCTTCCCCCTGCCTGTACATGCTACACACAGTTCAGGACAAATATCCTACTGTCCATGAGACGACATGAGGGAGGTATAATGTAAAAGGACCCTGTATCACATGTATAAGGCATGATACCTTTTTGACTCAAAATTCCACAAAAGCACTATCAAAAACTAAAATATATATGTATATTCAGATATGTCAAAGTACACTTAACATCTCGGCTATAAATGCAAGTGTAGAAACCTTCCTTTCCTACAGCTACAGCTGTGTCATATAAGAAACACAGAGGCTCTAAGTACACCAGAGATATAAATAATAGATACTATTTTTCCTTTAAAAAATAAAGGCAGTGAAAGCATTTCTTTTCTGATTTAGATTTGCTTAGTGACAACTTTGATCATTTTTCTCACACTTTTGAGCCATTGGTCCTAGAGCTGCCTATTTTATTTGCCATGTTTGGATACTCTGCTGTCACAATATGACCTTGGTCTGTTTGGCTCTCCCACACCTGTACTAGTATGAATGCAGCCAAAATAACAATTATTTCACATAGGAGAAAGAAAACACATGAATCTACTGTGGGTGTGCAAGAGCATGCAGAAAAGGAAGAGTTTTTCAGCCAAACTGCATTGGGTTAGTGTGTCAAGGTTTTGGTAGCAGGAGGGCTATCAGGGTGGCTTCTGTAAGAAGATGCCAGAAGTTTCCCCCATGTCCAACAGAGCCAATGCCAGCCGGCTCCAAGACAAACCCACCATTGGCCAAGTCTGAGTCCATCCGCAACAGTGGTTGTGAGTCTGTGATAACATATTTCAGAAGGGAAAAAAACCTGCTGTACAAGAGCAGCCAGAGGAGTGAGAATATGTGAGAGAAACAGCTCTGCAGCCACCCAGGTCAGTGAGGAAGGCGGGGAGGAGGAGATTCCTCTGCAGCCCGTGGTGCAGCCCATGGTGAAGCCGGCTGTCCCCTGCAGCCCTCGGAGGTCCATGGTGGAGCAGATACCCACCTGCAGCCCAGGGCAGATCCCATGCCAGAGCAGGTGTATGAACCTGAAAGAGATTTTGACCCTGTGGAGAGCACAGGCTAGAGCAGACTCCTGGCAGGACCTGTGATGCAGTGCAGAGAAATCCACAATGGAGCAGGTTTTCTGGCAGGACTTGTGACCCTGTTGGGGGCCAATGCTGGAGCAGTTCATGAAGAACTGCAGCTTGTGGGAAGTACTCACACTGGAGAAGTTCATGGAGGACTGTCTCCTGCAAGAGGGACCCCACACTGGCATAGGGAAAGACCATGAGGAGGAAGCAGCAGCAGAGACAACATGTGATTAACTAACTGCAACTCCCCCTGTGCCGCTTAGGAGAGAGCGGGTAGAGAAATTGGGAGTGAACTTGAGCTGAAGAAGAAGGAAGGAGTAGGGGAAGGTGTTTGTAAGATTTGGTTTATTTCTCATTATCCTACTCTGATTTGATTGCTAATAAATTAAATTAATTTCCTCCAAGTCAAGTATGTTTTGCCAGTGATGGTAATTGCTGAGTGATCTCCCTGTCCTTATCTCAACCCATGAGCCTTTCGTTATATTTTCTTGCCCTTGTCCACCTGAGGAGGGGGAGTGATAGAGTGGCTTGGTGGGCACTTGGCATCCAGCCAGGGTCAACCCACTCCGTATACCCACTAGCTGCAGCTGAAACGAAGCACTAAATGTGAAGCACCATACAGTTCACTTCAAAGCACAAGCAGGGAAAAAAGGACAGATTTTCAATAACACATCTGCACTGTCCCCTTAGAAGGTGAATGCCAAAGCTGCAGTACACTACCATTTGCACCAGTGCTCATTGTGATTTTTACATTCAGATACTGGGAAGCACCACATTTCCAGTGAAAAGGCTGCTGAAAACACTGGCTGACAAGAGCTTTTCTCTTTTCCTTGTGCTCTGCAACTCAGTCAGAGGAGCTGCCCTCAGAAGTGGAGCAATGAACTGAGACTTCCTTGAAAACTCTGCTTATAGCTATTAAAACTCCAGAAGGAAAAAATGGTAAGGGAAGATGGATAAATGTGCTCCACAGATTATGAAAATTGAAGGTAAGCATGAAGTCTTTGAGGAACATATGCAATAAAAAACCACCAACGTTAAAGGAGTACTGGAAATTCAGCCCCAAACTTTCTGTATGGCTAAAAGAAGTACTTTGGAAAAGCCAACATAAATGATAATGACTCTTTAAAAAGAGCAGGTTCTTACTTCTCATTTCCTTCAAACATCCCAAATTGGGTGCTTGGTAAACAACTTGCAACTTTTGAATGGAAAGATGCACAAAAAAGCTGAAGCAATCAAAATGGTTGCCAAGCTGTAAAGAACTGCTTTGCCAATAGGGCCCTGAGAAAGGAAGATATTACAGACATGGTGTCAAGAAAGATATGATGGGATGTAGCAACAGTGAAATACTTGTACTTTGGGAAAGTTAGTGGTTAACACCACGTTAAACTACTGCTTAATTGTTCATATAGCTTTTCACAAAACTTTTACATGTCCTAAGCAGCACATAGTTGTGGCCAGCAAACCAGGCAGATATTGTGCCATAGTGATGCATGATGGATTCCTCTAAAAAGGCAGGCACTGGTAGCACTTACTAGCAAGAAAAAAAAACATAGCTGTTGGCTACCACTTAATAGCAACTCAGTACAGGAAAACAGGTAATCTTAATTCAAAATACATACAACTCCACATCCTCATAATTGTGTGTTTGACCACATAATTTTAGGGAGGAAATTCACATGGCCAAAGCTCAGTTAGAAGTGAAGCTGGTCAGTACTATGAAGGACAATAAAAAAGGCTTTTTAAAATATGTTAATGGCAAAAGGCAAACTAGAAATAACATTGGCCCACTAGTCGAAGAGCATGGTCACCTTATAAACAGGGACATAGACAAAGCTGAGACATTTAATGCTTTCTTCTCCGCAGTCTTCAACATCCAAGATGCACTTGGGGGCCCCTATAGCCGTGGGTTAGAGAACCATGGCTGCATGAATAAACTCCCAATGAATCTGGAACTTGTACGGGATTTGCTACTCCAGCTAGATCCCTACAAGCCAATAGGGCCTGATGGGATTCATCCAAGGGTGCTTAAAGAGCTGACTGAAGTTATAGCAAGACCTCTCTCAGAGATTTTTCACTGCTCCTGGGAATCTGGAGAGGTCCTAATTGACTGGAAGCTGGCAAAGGTTGTCCCAGTCTACAAGAAGGGCAGTAGGATGACCCTGGCAACCACAGACCTGTCAGCCTCACTTCTGTATCTGGCATAATCATGGAGAATATTGTTCTGGGAAACAACTGGAAAACATTTGAATGACAACACAGTTATTGGTCCCAGCCAACACAGGTTCATGAGGGGAAAGTCCTGCTTGACAAACTTACTTTCTTTCTACGACAAGATTACCCACCTTGTTGACCAAAGAAAGCCTGTTGATGTGATCTGTTTGGATTTCAGTAAAGCCTTTGATACTGTCTCTCACAGTATCCTCCTGGACAAGATGTCCAACACACGCTGGGTAAACACACAGAGCAGTGGGTGAGCAATTGGCTGACAGGACGGGCTCAAAAAGTTCTAGTAAATGTCAGGCTGGTGACCAGTCACCAGCAGGGTTCGACATGGATCCATCTTAGGGCCAGCACTCTTCAAGGTCTTTATAAATGACTTAGACTCAGGGCTTGAGAGAATACTAAGTAAGTTTGCTGATGACACAAAACTGGGAGGTACTGTTGACACTCTCAAGGGCAGAGATGTCCTGCAGAGGGATCTGGACAAATTGGAGAACTGGGCAATCACCAACTGCATGAAGTTTAACAAGGGCAAGTGCTGGATTTTGCACCTGAGACACGGCAACCCTGGCTCTACATACAGACTGGTGGACGAGATGCTAGAAAGCAGCTCTGTGGAGAGGGATCTGGGGGTTCTGGTCAATGGCAAGTTGACCATGAGCCAACAGTGTGTCCTGGCAGCCAAGAGGGCAACCGTGTCCTGGGTGCATCCAGTACAGCATTGCCAGCCGGGCAGGGAGGTGATTGTCCCGCTCTGCTCTGCACTGGTGTGGCCTCACCTGGAGCACTGTGTGCGGGTCTGGGCAACACAGCATAAAAAGGATATAAAGCTACTGGTGAGTGTCCAGAAGAGGCCTATGGAGGTGGTGAAGGGTTTGAAGGGGAAGCCATAGGAGGAACCACTAAATTCACTTGGTTTGTTCAGCCTGGAGGAGACTAAGAGGAGACCTTATCATGGCTACAGCTTCATCACAAGGGGAGGAGGAGGAGCAGGTGCTGATCCCTTCTCTCTGGCAACCAACAACAGAACCTGAGGGAATGGCAGGAAGATGTGCCAGGGGAGGTTTAGGTGGGCCACTAGGAAAAGGTTCTTCCCGCAGAGGGTGGTGGAGCCCTGAACAGGCTCCCCAGGGAGATGTCACAGCCCAGAGCCTGACAGTGTTCAAGAAGAGACTGGACAATGCCCACAGACACATGGCCTGAACTGTGGGGCTGTCACATGCAGGGACAGGAGTTGGACTCGATGATCCTTGTGGGTCCCTTCCAATTCAGGATCTTCTATGATTCTATGGCCACTTCACAGACTGGAGAAAAAGAAAGGCAGAAACTTTGCCAGAAGATGGGACCATGAGAAAGAGCAAAGCAGAAAGCAATTGAGCAAAAATAATTTTTGTTCCTTAGTGATATTGTCCAAGTACATAAACCTAAGCAAGAAGTACACAGGATGAAAAGTCAAACAGATTTTAAATATTCCTTACACATTCACAGGAAAAAAAACAGACTGGAAATCATCTTGTCTGTGTCCTCAAGCTGAATCAGCTGTACTGTGTATGTCATTCCTGACAGATTATTTGCTTAACTTGCAATGATTTCTTGTTCTGGAGCCTCCACAACCTCTCCAGACAGCCTGCGCTGTGGCTGCACTGTCCCTGAAGTCGGGCAGCTTTCCTGTGCTTAAGCCAAGCCTTGCTATTATACACTACTTCCTAACCATCACGAGGATGGGAAACAAGCTACTCCTTCATCTTCCTCCCAAGGGTCTTTTAGGTACTGCAACAACAGTTTGCATGTTGCCTAAAGCCTTGTGTATTATCCTCCATTGAGGAATGATATAGTCCCTGTATCAAAAAGCTTGGCCTCTGTGATACCCTATATAGAGGGAAAGTGATATTAATATCTTCCCTGGAGAGTAGAGCATGCAAGCCTGGAAAGCTAAAATATTGTGTGCTGACTGTGAAACTGTCCTCTTGCTTGTGGTCCACTGTTGTATGTGCACTTGTATGCATGTGCATGCAGTCCCATCTGCTCTGTAGATGAAAAATCCAGAACTTTGGCCGTCATCCACAAAGTTTCTAAATTGCATAGCCAAAGAGAAAATCTACACTTGACTGGTTTAACCTCAAACAAAATAAATTATTGACTACATCTCATCTCCACTCAATTAATATGAGGGATAAACATTAAAGCACAATATGGACAGCTCTGTGGCAAGTCAAGGTGATACAAATGGAGTGGTCACCATCTCACCTCAAGCAGATGAAGTCTGCTTGAGACAATGACATTCCTGACCAAGCTTGCAGTGAGATGACTTTCCCTACCTCCAAGCCTTTGGTACAGATTGATGCAGACTTTCCATTTTAAGGTGTCCAACTGAAGATTGCCTAGGGGTTTGCTACTTGAAGGACGATGAATTGAACTGAGAAAATCAAGTGCTGTTTATAGCCTCCAGTGACACGTGATGCATTTAAAATTACTCATTGCTTCTGAAAATGTAACCCATAAACTTTTTCTATGTAAATGTCTGTTCTCCATTTGTCAGTTCTTCCTCCTGATGCCATGTTAGATATGCATCTCTCACATCTTCTAAATTACATCTACCTACGTTGTGCAAGACACTGTTGCAGGATGGTTGCAACACAAAATACTCTTATACTGGTATTGAAGATAGTGACTTTTTCTAGGTGAGCCATTTGCCCCTGATTTTGGTGTGGATGTTGCTCGTGACTGTGATCCAGAAAGAGGGTACTTGCCATCATACCACAGTCGGCTTTAATTTTCAAATTATCGATATATCCATAGAGCCATTTCTAGATATATTTCTGGTGAAGGAAGACTGGCCTTTCATTACTTGACAATGGAAACAATTGAATGGCCTTTTTAAAAAAAAAAAAAGCTGAAGGCAGCCTGATAAAATGCAGTTTCTGCAATTTGTTGAATTATTAAACTATGCAGAAATTATTAATCATTCTAAACATGAGAAATAACTCCTGGGTTTCTTCTCTTGGTCTCACTCAACTTCAACTGCCCTCTTTGAATTAATCCCCAAAGACAATTATTATTTATATTACAGCAACACCTAGAGGCTCCTACTGAAATCAGAGCGCTATTGCACAAAGTACTGTACACACCCACAGAAAGGCGCGATGCTGCCTCATATTCTGCAGTCCAAATTGGTCAGTAAAAGAAAGACAAGCAGAGGAAGCAGTAGGACCCAAGGCAAGCGGACGTACACATGCTCACAGAAGTCACAGCATTGGGATGCACCTTTGGCACTGAAGTGTGAACCCAACCATTTGACCATCTTGCTCTCAGAGATTGTACACAAAACCAGATGGATGCCACCGCTGTGCTGGTGCCAGGAGCCAAGCTGCAGAAAGCAGAACGCTGGGGCTGTCCCCACAGTCACTGGTGGAAGAAAAGCACCAGTCAGGGCAAACACACCCAAGACACAATGTTACCACATCCCAGGAGGGATTTCTGAGCCCAGTGCAGTGCTTGGAAGGAACGTGAGGAAGGACAGTGGTTTGGCGGTGGTTTTGCTTAACAAAACATACGTATTGCAACAGCTCTGCTTCTGCTATTTAGTCCTGCAGTATCTGTTTTGGAACCGATGAATGGGAAATCTCTGGGCTCATTTTCTCCCACATCCCTTGAGGTTAAAGAGAGCTACAAAATGCACCAAGGTTTGGAGATCACCCTGCAGCATTCATAGGTTGTTGCCTCCGCCTTTATTCGTGGAGAGAGCTTCAGATTTGAGGCTAAGTCACTGGTGGGAGAGGACAAGAACAGACAAAAGACAAGGGGTACCTGTAAGTCAGATGTGTAATGAGAAGGATTTGGAAATACTGCAAAGAGCAAACTTATCCTGGTGGTAGTGTCAATAGCCTCCCCTGTGAGCACTAATTACATTATTACGAAAACAGACTAACACGAAACTAAAGCACAGAAACATACATTTAAGATCTGGCTGGATGCCAATACGCTGAGGGCACTTAATTCATACCAACTGAATTATGATACTATGTTATTTGTCTTGCTGGAGTGCTCAGGAGTGCTAACCATCAAACCTGCATCCTGCTGTGGTCCATGCCATAAAAATACAGAAGGCCAACACTCCCCCTGCCCCTAAAGAACTCACTCTATATGTGTGATATCAGAGGGTTACAGGCAGCCCTAGACACTGTATCCCGCAAGATGGATATTTGTCTCTAGGTATCCATGGTCCAGCTATTGTCAAGGCAGAGAATTTTGAAAGAACGTTTTGAGGGAGAACAGTGTGACTTCACTGATGTTTCCAGTGAGATTGTCATTAAGGAGGAATATAGATTTTTTTAGTTATTTTCCCTTCTGTCTGAAATCCTCTTAGTCCATACCTACCAGGTGAAATGTTCCAAAACAAATATATTGCAATCTATTATAAAGAAACAGGTCACCCAGACAAGCATCAATAGCTGCTTCAGAGCAACAATACATCAGGCCCTTACTTGATGCTTCAAGTTTAAATAATAGCACCTTCCATTTCCTGGGTTGCAAATACCAAGTATTTGCTAATGATACCATAGCAATTCACAAAACGGAGAGGAAAGGGAGAACCCCCACTTTAGTTTTGGCAGATCAGATGATGCTGAAGAACATGTTTGTGCATGTGAGGGGAGGGAGGGGGCATGGGGCCAGGGCCACATGGAGGGGATTTGTATGCAATGGGAATAAATCTGTGAAAATGTGTAAGTGGAGCTGCAGAAGGAAATCTGCAGCCGCCTGAGCCAGGCGGTTGAATGGCAGAAAGGATGGAGGCTATTTGAATACTGATGTGGCCCTCACTTTCTTCCATTTCCATTAATGACATGCTCATCAAGGGCAAACAATGGGACCGGCTGCCTGCGCCTGTCACACTGTGTGGGTGCTGGGAATGCCAGGCTGTCATCCTGGGGCTGCATTTAGAGACCTGCTTGCTAATAAGAAGTGCTCTGTGCCGTCAATGCAGACAGGTGCTTCCGAGGCTGGGACATGCTCCATTCCCTTCCCCTGAAACCCTCCTCTCCCAGCCCCCTGACAGACACCATGAAATGCACAAATTAACAGCCCCATCATGTTGGGCTGCTGCTGCCTGCGGTGAAAGCAGAAAATCAAGTTGTCACCCAGGGTGCAGTGATAAAGCCACAGGCTCATTTCTCTGTTGGTGCCCTATAATAGCAAATGCCAGACAGCTGGATGGATTGGGAGGTTTTAGATTAGGGTCCTGATGCACTTTGGCCACTGAATTAGCAGTTGCTGTTTTCATGCAGATTATTTTTGTGCAAAGCGAACATCTGGAGAAAGCAAAGGCTCCAGGGTCAGATATTTGACGTTTCTTTCCTCTAATGAAGCAGAAAAACCAGAAATGATACAGTGCCTTTGAAAACTATTCCTCCTCATCAATGAAAAAAGCAAAAACCCTGCTGGATTTGCTTTTAGAGGGCTTCTCAGGAAATGCACAAGACTGTATTTGCAAACATTTGTCCATGGTAAATGGAACAAGTCTCTCAAACTCAGACGAGCTCTTAATTTTACAACAAAGGTGGCTGGAAAAAAGTCACAGCAAGTCTTCCTGGGAAGGCAAATGGGAGGGTGAACTCTTCAAAGGCATTTTATTTCCATAGTACCACATTCCTCCTTGTTCTTCCCACAGATACTCAAGACCCATTGCAACAAGAGAGTTTAGCTGTTTTCATGCACGAGTAGCTCAGGTGAGAATTGATGTCAAGATCTCAGGCTCAAAAGCAGGGCCAAAGCCACCCTGAAACTTTCATTGCCTCCTCACAAAGGTAGGTACCTGGGCTTCCGAATGAAAAACAAAGCCAAAATGGAATCAAAGAGAGTCATCAATGGGGAAGGTGACACTGACAGAGACCACACAGATGTTTGTCCCCAGCAGGCACCGCACCACCAACAATAAGCGGAGGGGCCTGAGCCCTTCAGACTCCAAGGAGTTTAATGACATAACAGCCTGAGAACTCCAACATAAAACAGGAAGAGCAACTAACGAAACTTACAACATAAAACCCCCCTCCTGTCATTTTTATAGTAATAGTAAAACACTTTATTGAATTTATGAGCTACATAATGACTATGAAGAATGTAACTTGAATTAGAACCAACTCAGAAGTATAATATCAACTATAAACCCTTTTCTATTACCCCATCCCTTTATCATTATCCTATCCAGCTCGTTTTAAACCAGGGAATATTGCGTTCTTTAAAACTTAGTCTGAGATCCATCTCCTAACTTCTCAATAAATCAAGCAGAACCCAAACGTCTACAATGGACACGAGACCAAAAAAATCAAGGTATGGCCCAGAAACAGATTTTGTCTCTAGATTCAAGAAATCATTGGAAAAACAAAAAGCAAACATTTTTGTGAAGGTGCACCTGGGAAGGGGTGGGGGAATATCCTGAGGGTTTTTGTTGTGAAGCTGTGTAGCATGGCTCAGCACGGCATTATTAGATGGCTTGGAGCCCCAAACACGAGTCATCAGCACAGACCTTCAAAACAAAAGCACAACCCCACAACACAACACTGTGCAGGAAGCCAGAGAGTCCATTTAAGAGAAGGCGCATTAGCAGGACTTTGAAGCACCCTCTACGGAGCCCTTTCAGTCCCAGGGCTTTGACAGGAGCGATAAAATCTGTGCAAAGCCAGAGAAAGCATTGAGGGGCTGCTTATATCCAGGTCCATTATTTTTCCAGAGGAGTTTGTAAATGAATGATTGTGGGGGAGGGAAATGTACATAACGCAGCTAAAGCAGCATGTTTTACTGTGTTTTCTGATTCCATTTTACTCCTTTAGTCTCTCTGGTCCCTGAGGATTTTTCTGAAGGGGCGATAAAATAAAATGGGTGAAACAAAGCCATAAGCCAGTTAAGTCTGAAAGACATGTCATCTCATCTAAAAAGAAGAAACGGACCATTTCCATGCCTAGGGCTGACAGCAACGCCTGAGCTAGCAATAGCGCTATTCCATTTGATTTATAGAATAATGGGGTGACAAATGATGACAAAAATAAACTTTTACTGCACTGAACTGCTCCTTTATTTATGAAATTTGGCCAAGTAGTGAAATCTTTTATCTGCAAGTTGTAACATGGAGTGGAAACGAGCGATTATGGTGTGGTAATAGTAATCCAGTGATGGAGGCCGAGTCAGTTGGAAATGGATTGAGGTAAAATAACTACTGCACCATGATAAATGTGAACAGCGCTTTGCTGACAGATGATCTAACAGGTGTTCATAACAACTATATAAGAGGATTTATTTATGACTAGCCACAGCCGCAGCACTGTAAATCAACTCCAGCAGCTGCACACCGCTGAAACCAAGTCCCTGATGGAGAAACAGTGCAAGAACCCAAAAGAACACAATTCACTCCAGAATCTTAATCATCAAATAACGTGGGTTTTTTTAAGCAATTACACCACAGTGCAGAAATCAGAATGACTTTCAATTATGTGAAGCTGAGCCACCAACTAACTTTTCCCAAACCCAGACATCAGCAGAGGCCTGCAGATCCGGTTAGAGCAGAACAGTTTCTTTTGGGTACAGTGACAAAAAGGTGCCCTTTTTTTCTGATAAAAAAGTTACTTTGGTGCTGTTCTGGCATGGTATCGATACCGTAAGGGCACGAGGAATGGAAGGGGCTCCTCTTTCTCCCTCGCTAGGTTGTACTCATTCTTAGGTGTGCCAAATCCAAATGTCTGGAAGGCTACACTCAAGCCCCATCATTTAAATTATCTGTCCACCAAAACCAAATCCAAGTCCCACCAAAATACTACAGCCTCACAGAAAAGATTATGAGGTCTTTAACCTCAAATAATCCTGCTGGTTTGCTGTTGGGCATAGATCTGAACACATGGTCTGAGGGGGGAACCAACTGTACCAAGTGGGACAGATAGTTGCTATTGCCAGAACTGGAAAAAATAGTCTAAAAAACCCCCCGGAATCAGTAATTCTTCAAGCTCTTTTACCTCCCTCACAACTGATTTTTTAAGAATCGTACGGAATACCATTTGCTTTCCAAACAGGGTTCAGCAAGCACTGGGACACTGTGCATTGCTGGTACACATTAAGAGTGAAACTAAGTGCCTAAACATCCTCACAGTAACATGAAAAATCAGGGCAAAGCAAAACAAAAACTATAGGAAATAATAAATACTACAGGTTTTAATTATTCTGTATGTGAAACACCATCTGCAAAGAGAGGGAAGTGTCCCCTGCAGTGAGGTACATTATGTACAAGCCTCCAGGGACAGCGTAGGAGAAGATCAGGGGGTCTGCAGTGCCCTAGGGCAGAGCCAGCCATCTCTGGTAAAGCTGCAGCCATGGTGCACACCCATAGGGGTCTGCTCAGGGTCACTGGCAGTGGAGTCTGTCGCGACACAGAGGCCTCACACTGAGGCAATGCCTCTTGGGGATAGCTGTAGGCTGATTTAATTTTAATACAGATCTCGATTAAAGCTGCAGCCCTTTCTGGAGGCCAGTATCCCATGCGACTCCTGCCTCCATGGCCCAGGGAAGGTGGCTTGCTGCCCCTCCTCCAGCCTGTCTGCCTGCCTCCTTCGACCAGGGTGCCTGCAGCTGCGACCTGCCAGCCCCCTGGCTGCCCAAACCTCAAAGCCCTGTGAACACAGGCAGCCCGTGGCTGCTGGTGGTGCTTGGAGGTGACAAGGGGCAGGGATTTTGATCAGATGTGACATGCTGCAGAAGGAGAAGAGCTGATGTTGCCTCTCTCAAGGCTCCTGCCCTCCCTGAGCTTCCCTTGCTCACTCTGCTCCAGCTGCCAGATGCAAGGTGCTGCTGTGAGCCCAAGCTGGTGGCTGTGCCATGGTCCAAGACAAGGCTGGAGTTCTGCAGGGTGGATGGAAGCACTCAGGTGCTCCCTCACCCACCTGCCTTCGCTAGCAGCTGAAGGGCTGCCAGTCATGTCCGCCACAAGAGCAAGCCTTTCACCACCCTTCCAACCACCCACCCCAAACCCACCAGTATTTTTACAGGGTGGAAGAGTGAGGAGGACCCAAGTGCACCAACTGTTTCTTGAAGGAGCAGGGTGACTTGTCAGCTGTTTTTGCAAGGCTTAGTCTAAATCATTGCAACCGATGAGATAAAACAGGCCAGGGTTGAGCCAGAGGGGGGGCATGAAAACGTGGATGGTGACTCACAACACTGATGCTACATCAGATGCTAAGGGCATCCCTGATGAGGGATGTCCCTGCTAAGGACAGAGCTGCTGTCCTCTTGCCTCTCCTCTGAACGCCACTGTTGGGAAGGTGGCAAAGGAGGAGCCAAGTCAACAGGAGTGGGGCAAGGGCAGGCTGGGTCCTCAAGATGGCTGGAAAAGCAGTGATGGAAGTCAGCAAACCTCATTTTAGCCCACTTTCTTATACATGCGCAATGAGAAAAAGGAGATTACAATAACACCATTTGTGAAGATAGGTGTATATGTACCAGAATGTACACAGGGATTTAAGTGGATCCGGATTTGGGGCAGTATAGTCACAGCATGGGCTCAGAATTACCAGCAACTGAAATGTAGTTCACCTTGTAGCTTCTGAAGCAAAACCAGATAGCTGTAGGACTGGAAATGCAGTGGTGTTCACCATCTCTTTCTCTTCCAAACGGGTTCACTGGACTGTGCTGCATAAAGCACAAGTATACCAGATCAGAGGAAGAAAACCGGAACAGAAGCATTGCTTTTATCAGGGTTGTGTCCAAAGACAGCTATCAGTAATAAAATCACACTATGCAAAGATGGTAAAGCCTGGTGTCTGCACCACAAAACATTTTGTATAACACAGAAGTGTTATAAAAACACACACTTTATCTTAAAACGAAAAAAAACAAGGGGGGGCAAATGGGAGGAAGATTGGACATTAGGAAACATTTCTTCATGGAAAGGGTTGTCAGGCATTGGAACAGGCTGCCCAGGGAAGTGCTGGAGTCACCATCCCTGGAGGTGTTTAAAAGAAGTATAGACGAGGTTCTTAGGAACATGTTTTAGTGCTAGAGTTAGGTTATGGTTGGACTGGATGATCTTAAGGGTCTCTTCCAACCAAAATGATTCTATGATAAACTGACAGAAAATTAAGGGAACAGAGCCTGATCCCCATTTGCTTGTTTCAGGCATACACTGAAAGTCAGATGAGGGCTTGAGAGGATCCAGCCTACCTGTACGATGCTTACCAGGATCCTTTTTAGGGCATTTAAATGCTAAATTAAAATTAATTAAAGCATATAAGATATTGTATACAAAACTAGACAGTTCGATTATTTAATATTTTTTAAAAGAATTAGTATTAATTATGGTAACGGACTATTGCAAAACAAAGTGTGTGAAAGGATTTAATCCTGTCACCCAATATCAGTAATTAGCCTATGCCTCAGATCAAGAAGATTTACCATCCTTATGCTTTTTTGTGTCCTACCCAACACATATCTGTGTATTCCTTTGCATACATTTTCAGTATTGTTCCACTTTTAGTAAACATCATATTATATTGTGACAGCAGATGACCAGAGCTTAAGTACATGTTGTGTTTAAAAACACAGGGAAAAAAGTTAATTCCTTCCTCCAATTCACATATATTGTTTTAGAATGTTACAGAATGCTACCTTCTTCCTGAGTTAGTAGAAAAGATGATCAGGAAAGCCAAATTTATCTTTTCTGTGGTATTTATTATTTCATGCTGTATCATGTCCCTGCTCTAAAAACACCTGCATTATATTCACTGTTCTTTCACATGGAATTCTATTTATATCTTCCATCATTTTGTTCCTAGCTCTAGACCCATTTCTATTTCTGCTGTTTTTCTTTAGAAATTAGTTACTAGAATTAAAGCAGGCTGTGTAGGAAAAAATATATTATCCTTTTATACATCATCATAAAATGTGAAAGGAAAATAAGAGGGGAAAAAAAAGTCTTATTTTGATTGTCATGAATCAAGCCTGTGTTTATGTTCTGCAATCCATAGTAACATAACAACTCTTCCCCACATCCTACTCTTTCCAAATGGTTTGAGTTATTTTGGAACACCTGGATTTAAAAATTCAGTTATTAAAAATAACAAAAAAAAACAAAGACAAAAACAAACAAACAAACAAAAAACAAACCAAAACAAAACAAAAAAACCCCCACCCAAACAAAAAAAAACTCACCCCAAACCAAACCAAACAATCAAAAAAACCCAAAATCACAAAACAAAACAACCAAAAAAAACCCCAAAGAACCAAACCAAACCAACAAACAAAAACAACAAAAATCAACCCCTTCATCTTCACAAGGGGGAAGATGTTGGTGTGTGGAAACAACCAGGAAGCAAAGAAGAGGTAAATTGTCAATCTCTCATCTGCTTGCCCTTGCTCTTGCTGTGGAATTCTTCAATCCATAACTAGCAGCAGCAGTTTTAAAGCTTGGGCTAGATCACAATAACCTTGGAATCTCTGAGTTTTACTTACCTTGAGCATGAGTGAGTTAAACAATTAATAAAATTATACCCAAATTTCCTATATTTTAATTTTTGGTTGTTATTGGTTTTCCTATATTTCTGCAGGTTCCACTGCATTTGAACCCTTCATAATTTAAGTCATTAACCCTCACCTCCCACTCCCCAAGCTAGACATCAACACAATTCCCTAACCATCTTAGCAAAACCTATCTCACCAGTCCTGCAATGCCATGCTTCAGCCTTGCTCCTGCATCCTGAGTCGCATGTGCAGGCACGTTCTGAGGCTGCCCAGGTCCAGATTCTCACCAAAGCTGCGTGGTTCTCAGTGCACAGCTCCTGACTGAGAAGGCTGCCCACGGAGGGAGGAGCTGTTCCTAGCTGGTGCAGCAAGGAAATCACTCCAAAGTGAATTCTAGATCACAGTTTAGACTAGTCATCTACTTCATATCCTAATAACCTTTAATGTGCCTCTGTAAATGACGAAAAGTGTGGAAAGAAGTGACAAAAAATCGTATATAGCAAAACCAAGAAACTGTTAACTACTGCTACCTAGCTGAATTATGAATGAATACAACTTTGTTATTAATGTAAGACATGGACATGTGCTTCTGTTTAGGTTTCTGAAGAGCTGAACTCTATTGCATGCAAAGATATTTTATTATTTAAATCTGTCTTTAAAGAAAGTTTTTATCCAAATGACTATTTGGGGAAGGCAGCATAAATTTTTGAATCACACCATCAGCCCAGATTCCTGTATCAAGAGTTACTAAACCACTGGACCAAGTCAAAAAGTGCTGAAAAATGCAAATTAATACCAGAAACCCCCAAAATATCCTTACTGTACATGCTTCTGGCTTCACTATTGAAGTGTATAAAGTACTCTAGGAGGCCAAAATTACTCAGCAACACGTGGACTTATATAGCATTAATAGGCCTTCTTTTGATTTATAGTGTGGTATAAGAGACAATTCTTGTTTGTTTCCTCCTTTAATAGCATAGCTGAAGGTTTTGCAGTTCAGACTTTTCTCAGGAAGCACAGTTCTGCACCTTTCCCTCGCCACCTCCTCACCAAGTCTTAAAATCAAATACCATCCAGACCAATCTGTATGTTATCTGAGATGATGGTATTTCTACAATTAACACTTTTTCATCTGTTTGAATAACTTCTCAATCATATTTGGAAAATGTAATTCAAGAAAAAATTATTGCAGGATTATGACTTCATAAAATAATGTATATGTTGATCAAGAACATAAAGATTTCTGTTAGGGGCATAAGATACTTGTTTCTTTGCCTGATAAGTACCACTTTATTTTGTGTGCTAGCAAAACCTAAAGCAACATTTCTCAAAGCAGTGCAACCTAAATACTTAAAAAAACAACTTCTCTTTAGAATTTGCCAATAAACCGCTACACGTTTTAGTTCTACAAAACTTCAATAGAAAATTTTATAATAATTTCCCAATGTGCAGTAATTCAGTATTTCTAATGAAGCAATATTTCCTGTCATCCAGAAAGCTAAACCAAAACAGCACCACTGAGCCAGCATCAAAGGACCATGTGAGGGTCAAGGTCATAGAGCAATGGTACAGTTATCCAAATACCTTCTCTGTGTCATAAAAACATCTGTAGCAGAGCCATGAGTTTCCAGGATAAGCCATGTTGGGTGTGAGGAGAACTGATATGAAATGACAGAGCTCTGCATCTTCAGCCCTACCATGTAACCAGAATGTGAAGGGAAGGTCAAAACCGGTAACACCCAGGCTACAGGCAGAAAACTGTATGCAACAAAGGTTGTATGGCTGTTGGTCTTCCCAGCCTAGTTCAGTAGATGTGGTGATGAATTTCTTTTTGGTTGAGCCATGGTTTATGCAGAGGTGGGAGATGTTTTAATTTCAGTTTAGAAAAGAAATTTGAAGAAAAGATCTGAATAATTTACTAAGCTAGATAACAGTATTTGCCACTATAGTCTAATAATCAGTATTTAATATAATATTAATTTCTAATAATTCAGTTAGTATTTTATGAATGGGCCAATTTGAAAATAGGCAGTTACTGGCTTTCTTTATGTAATTTATGTAAAAAAATGTAACTGCATAGCAGGAAATTACTAGAGGAACACAAATGCTGGTTACTTTCACAAGAACAGCCTGCTGATGCATATGTAGTGTTCAGCGTTTTTAGTATTTACTTTAATTAACTAGTTCTATACAATACAGGTGATTGTTGTTCCCAGTTCTCCACCAAAACAAGAAAGAGGGAGCCTCTGCTCTTAGCACTACTTTATTGGCATCTTAACAGAAATATTTGAGAAACTGGCAGTAGGTGGAACAATGTTAACAGACAAGTTCAGGTCTACAATCATTTACAGAAAGCAAACACCATTTTGCTGTACTTATTGTATTTTTACACTTATGCAGAAAAACCTCTCTGAACCACATGGGTTTTGTATATGCTGCTGGAACCTACCTGCCATTTTAACTCAGTTTTCAAGCAGTGTGATTTCCCTTGAACTTTATTTTCTAGTATTTGTCCACTACAGTGGGGAAAACCGATGGGGAAGAAAGGTAGCGGGGGAAGGGAGCAGAGAGGGAAGGACTAGGGTAAATCAAATGGGAAATACATTTTAAAGCGCAGATAAGTGACAGTAAAATATATGTTCTTTGGTTAGCAAGCAGAATAAAAGGAAACAACTTGCATACATGATAGATACACACTAGCATTCTAAAGCAGAAGACAAGAATGTCAAGAGTGTATTCTTCCCCCACTGCCAGATGGAAGGGCTATTATTATAAATGAAAGGCAGCAGTAGTGGATGCCAGGCACTTTTGTTGTGTGCCAGATTCTGAAGTCCAGATGTAAGCAGGTTACCCCTGGGACAGGACAGGCTTCAGCTCCCGCAGCAGAACAGAACCAATCACGGTTTTCTCGGTGTTTATGATGAGCTGTGCTGTAGAGCTCTCCTTCATCTCCACTGTGACGAGCATCAGTGACCCACTGTGCACAGTCTTAGCTGCAAACCTGGAGGGGGGAAGAAAAAGAAAAAAGAAAAAAGAAAAATCACTGAGAATCTTCAGGTCAAAGACTGCTAATATTTCTCTCTGCGAAAGTTAAATGAGCTCAAATATAATAAAATGCCTCAAATTTCATTTATGCATTTCAGGGGATAAACCATAAAAACCTCCATAAATTCCTCAGAAAAGAATTTGTTCAGCATTGTGTAAATATTTTTGCATTTAGGAAGGATAAAAAGCATAATGTAAAACTGTGTATTTAATAATACAAACTAAACTCTATTTAAATAAATTTTTAACGTAAATTCTAATTCTTCAGTTCATCTACAATACTTGTGCACACTAGCAACTCGAATTCAGCTATATGGAGTTTTCCATGGATAACTATCATTATTTGGTGCCCCAAAGAAAATGCAACTAAATGTAGAACACTTCCAAAAAGCCAAATGGTTGTACTTTCAGAAAAGTGCATCCTCCTGCCATCTCAGGAATTAATTCAAACTAAAAACAGTCAAAGTTATAAAAATCCAACACAATCACTTGAAATGATGGTAACAGCAAGACACCAAATCATTCCATCTGTGAATTTATCTCCAGAATATGTAATCATAAATATGTGGCAAATATCTCTAAATATTTTATAATTATTAAACATTCTATGAAGTAAATTAAAAACCAAACCCAACCCATCAGATAAACAAAAGTTAGGACTCATGCACCATTACTAAATTCCAAGACATGAAGAACCCACTAATTACATGGAATTAAAAGCAAAACTAGCCTTTTAAGCACCACAATTGACTGAAAAGCCATTTTAGGCACAATGAACTTCTGTCAATCCTGTTAATTCATTCTGCACAGCCAGGCCCAAGAGACGGAAAGGCAGAGGATGGCAGCAGAAGAGGATGGCAACAGCCTCGTCCTCCACCTTCCACAAGGCGCACACCACGCTTTTTTTGCCCCCCTCTTTTTTTTTTGTCCGTCCCCCCTCCCCGCCCGCCTTGGTTACTTGACAACAACAAAGTTGCTGCACATGGGCTTTTGAAAACACTAACAAGTGCAGAGCAGGTCTGTGACCCAGTCTGACCCCACTTTGCAGGGCCAATCTCCTCTCCTCTTTCTGAATGACACGTGTCTGAATCAGAGCCATCTGCCTCAATTTGCGCAACATCTTCAGCCACAATAGGACCCAGTTAGCCCTGACAACAGCTCACAATACAGAAAAATCAAACTGCTGGGCTGACAGCACGCTGTCGGCTATTCAAGAGCAAACCAACTGGTCAGTGTCTCATGTCTGACAATTAGCATGGGCCTTGCAAAGCGCCTACCCGAGCCCGTGGGGATCTGTTTAATTACCATCAACATAAAGGAAGGAGTTTATCAGGAGATACTCAAAAAAGTTCACTCCAGACTTAATTAAAATATTAGCCACTTAAGCAGGAAGCAGGTTCTCTTTAAACGAGAAGTAATTTCTGTCTCCTTTTTTTTTCTTTCTTTTTTTTTTTTTTTTTTTTTTTTTAAATAAGCATATAAAAATCTCGTAACACATTATACTAATTAAGGAAACATGGGGCACTTCTCTAATGTCACCCATCACAGGTCAATCTATTTCTTTTGTCCAGATTATAGATACATTCAAAGACCTCTCCCCTTAATAGGAGGTTCTAAACTAAACGGTACTACTACTACTATAAAAATATCTACTTAGCTAGGTTTATCAATTATTTCATCTATTTGCACTGCAATGTAGAAGATCACTATTTCTCTTCTTGATTTTGACAGGGGGATAATTATAGAAACAATAGTCTTATTAGTCACTTTATTTACTTAACAGTTGTGTCTTGGGACAACACAGAAGCAGATTATGTCTGAGTGTGCACATAAATAGGTTGGTAGTTGGCACTCCTGCTGTGTTTCATAGCCCCAAGGCTTGATTTTACTCTCTTTTATTCAAACCTGAAAGTGATACAAAGTCAACATTCTATGAAAGCCAAGGTGGCCCAAAGCATCAGAGATGAGTTCTGCACTGATATTTTTACATGTAGATTTGCAAAATCACACGGGGGATCAATAGTACTTTTCCATACCTCTGAAAAAAAACACGTAAAATCAATAAAATGTGAGTCTGTATGTGGTTTGCGAGATGCAAAGGGTTTGATACTCAGATAATGTTACACAATGTGTTAGTATGCATAAGTAGCAGTGTCTAATCGGTTTGTATCAATGGTCACTGATCTGGAATCGCTTAGTGAATAAAGAATTGGAACAGGATGACTTATTTCACTATTAAAAAAGGGTGTATAGAAGAACCACACAATGGGTTTACCACTGCTTTTGAACTTCGGAAATTGAAATATGTTCCTTAAAATAGGAAAGATAATTTCATTTCTAAAGAGAGTTACAGCATAAATACACTTACATGATCTGTGAAACTGAATACAGCTCTAAAAGGATGAAGCAGTTGACTTTTGGTTAGAAGACACTAGCAGTACCACTGATTTGATAGTTATTTAGATGTTTTAAATATACTGTTATTGAAGGATTTGGTTAATAGCTGTTTTTTTGACTAAGCACAAGTTATTGCATTTATATGCTTACTCTTGCCAGAAGCCCAGGTGGATTTTCCAAAATGTGTGTTTGTGCTCAACTAAATACTTAGACCAGAAAGCTATTAAAAAAAAATATTTCAGCAGCAAAAATTAATCACTCTATATAGTAGGTATTTATTATTTGCAAGAAACTTATCTTCCCCACAAGGTCAGTAATTATTTTTTTTATTTTTTCTTTAAGTTGATACTGCCACAAAGGTTAGAATTTGAATTAACGTTAAAAAAAAATTAAAATAAAAAACCCGACAATAAAACCAATCAGAATCCATAGAGTGAAATAAGGCTTAGAAACTGCACAGTAGTACATTAAAATCTAGCTTGTAAATTGATTGTGGGTCCAAAATAAAGAATTTGTCCTATGGACAACTCTTAACATAAGACCTTATATTATAAGCATGGTTCTGTTGCAACAAAGGATGCATCAGTGAATAAGAAAAAAGAGTAAGTAAATGAGAATACCATGCAGAAAAGAGAACCAAATATTTACCAATAGTTTCAAGAAGGCTGTTTCTACTACACTGCAGTTATTTTCCAGTTTTTCTGTGATAATATTAATTCTAAACCTGATTTCACATCATACAAAAATATTCAGGAAGATTTGCAGCTGTTAATACTTTTCCCATAAAAAAAAAAAAAGACAGATTAGAAACATAACAATGTGAGATATTTGTGTATTTTTTTCCAAATATGTATTTCTTTTCTTTAAAAAGAATGTTAAATATTCTGAAGCTAAGTGACATGCAAAAAACCACAAGGTGTTTATAGATTGTTTTTGCATAAATATAGTACTAGTCAGCAGGTAAGGAAATATGTATTAAGAATCAAATTCTAAATCAACATCAATACAGTACTGTATATTTTTAGAAATTCATCTAGTCTTTCAAGAGTTAAAAATCAAGTATATATTCTTGGTCACTTTCCATGAAAATAAGATTTGCTAATGATTATCACACAGAAATATTTGATTTGTAATTGATATAAAGGGTAAACACAGAGTATCGGATTCTACAATGTGACAGCATTTGCCAAACGCTGGCTCTGTAATGATGACTAGCCTAACTAAAGACTAGCAGTTATCTTCCCTTTATCTGTAGACAGAAGATAGCTGCAACATACAGGAAAACCATTTTTATGGGGAAAGGTTATGAAAATTCCACACCAGTGAATAGACAGCCACAGAGCAACTCATTCAAAATCTGCTCTTTAAAATTTAACATTTGAGAAAGTAAATTTACACCTGAACACTCGCTATCCGGACCTTTGTTTACAGCAAAGCAGGGTTTGTTACGCGTAATTCGACAGCACTAAAACATATGTTTTCTCCTGTCAGGCGTTCTTCCTCCTCTTTGATTTTTCTATTCAAGCTAAATTTTCTTTTTCTGTTCAGCTGGTTACCAGAAATAGTGACAATGGCCCATGGAGGTTAAAACTTTTTTCTTCTCCACCCTTTCTTTAAATCTTGTACATGAAGCCTTCAATTACTGCCAGCTGAAGCAGACAGAATCCTATTAGTAAGAAAGACGATCAGAAGATGCAATGCCCTGCCCTCGCTGTAGAAAAATAATTAGTCCAAAGTTGACAAATGTGTAATCCAGTTATGCAATGAATACATTCAAATGGGACAAAAATAGTGCTGTGAATTAGTCTTAAATTTGTAAATATAAGAATGAACAACTATGAAGTACCTTACAGTGTTTCAACTGGACAATAAAAGTATTTATAGTTTCAGTACTCTGAATCTTCAACTTAGTCTGATAAATTCTATCTATGTAAAGTTTTGACTTTATAATTAACAATTAATCTAAAAATTTGCTACATTACTAATTACGTGTATTCATTCTCTGAGTGAGCCTTAGAAAATGAAAAAGAAGTATTTGGAGTAGCATTACTATGTATTAGTTCTGACCTGGTGATAAAGTAAGCTTAACAGTAAAACATAAGCAGAAATATGCTCACAAAAAGAAGGATCTTTTTCTTAACGTGGTGATTTTAACCTCTCAGAACAAAAACGTGTTTAACATTGGTTATTAATCAGAAAAGTTGATTAATACTTACCTTAAAAATCGTACTATGATAACACGTCGTTTTCTTTTTTCCAGTACATTTCATGCTATTTTTACACTATTGTAGAATAAACTGTTCAGAATACCGAGTTAATTACCATAATATAATTATTTCCAATATTAATTATTTTGGGGTTTTATAAAAGAATAGAATTGTAAAATAATTTGCAATCAAATCTGTACCATATTTTTACCATTTTTGTTCTATTACCAAAATAGATTTTGCATTTGTCCTCAGTTGCCAGTAAGCAGTTGCACTGTACCTCTTACAAAAATGCAGGAATGCAAGTGAGTCTTCTGAATTTTTTATCCAGTACATACCACTACTTCACATGTTCAAAAAGATGCTGCATGAACTTTGAATCATCCTCCAAATTTACCTTTAGTTCAAAAATTTCAGCATATTAATATGTAGGTGTCTATATCTCCTCCCCAAAACTTCAACAAGCTAAAAGCTGGAATCAAAATATTTGGTCCTC
Source organism: Streptopelia decaocto (assembly GCF_964273445.1). Taxonomy (NCBI): domain Eukaryota; kingdom Metazoa; phylum Chordata; class Aves; order Columbiformes; family Columbidae; genus Streptopelia; species Streptopelia decaocto. The sequence goes on along the minus strand of NC_138657.1, from coordinate 66,268,041 downwards.
ACACCTAGAAAATTGTAATTGTAATACTCGATCTACTTTGTTTTCTCCTCTAGCCTATTCTTTTTATTTTTCTTAAAGAATCAGGTATTTAAGTATAAGTATTTGAGAATTACATACAGTCCATTTTTAAAACAGGTTACAAATTTCAATCTGTAGAAAAATTATTGAATTCCAAGAAAGCAAATTACCTTACAGAAACATGTTAAAACATTAAACTTGCTCAGAGACCTTTCAAATCACAGATACTCTTCTGTTCAGTTAGTTTTTAAAGTGTTAAATGTTTTCTGTTTAAACAACTGGCTCAGAAGGTCCCTGTTTGTTTTTCAAAGAAAATGCTGCACATATTTTTCACTTTACAGCATTCAGATACAAAAGCAGTGCTGTCCTCTAGCGGACAGCAAATAAGCTAGGCTAGAACAATCTATTCTGATTAACCTCATATCTAAAATGACTCACTCATATACTTTTGATGTTAAGCTCAAATTTAATTTATGCAAGTTATTTTTAAATTTTGCAATCCACAAGCAAGCTTCTTAAATATAATAATACATTTAAAATGTTAAGGGCCTTAAAATGATGTTGTAGAAAGGCATTCTCTTGATCAAGTATTTTGTACCAGTTAATCAAAATCTTCATATGCTCATAATACATGAAAACTGTATTAATACAGGGCCCTTTTGTTAGCAGGGAGAAAATGTCAAGGCTTTTGAACATTAGGATTTGATTAAGAAATTAAGGAATATCTGGTAGAAACTACCGAATTAGTACTTTCACATTTAAAACTTTCAGTTATCATTTTCTCTACAAATAAAAATATTTACCTAATAACAGCAACTAATCAGAAAGACTTTCAGTCCTGGCTGACAAAAGAAATAAAAATGTTTAGCTGAGGTTTTTGTTCATTTGTTGTGGTTTGTGGTTTTGTTTGTTTATTTTTTAAGATAGAATTACATCTACCATAAATCAAGAAAACATCAGGAGTTTACAACTTCTGGCTACAACAGAGGTTGAAATACTGTGGGCATGGATATACTATTCCATTTAAAATTCTGTCTCCTACAGGTAAAGGCTACCAGCAAAACTGTTTTGCCTAGGGTATTTAGCTCTCTAATTAATTCCTACTTGAGAAATTAGGAAGCAAAATCAAGGCTGCATGTCTATTACAAGTTTATTTACTCAGCTACCCATTGCAGCTCTCTAGGAGAGTAGAAAACGATGACTGAGCCCCACAGCTAAGGAACCACAGAAGCAGAACAGTCCACATAACTGCGTCAAAGGAGCTACTGACAGAGGTAGATTTCACTTCATTTGAGCTCTCCGACATGCCAATTGCTTAGTAAAAAGTCTTGGGAAAGATTTTTGTGTGCACAGAGAGCAGAAAAGGTCTTTAAAAAAAATTAATAAGACTTGTTTGTCAGCCACTTATTCTAGTGGAATAATTATAAACAATTTGTATTTCTCAGAAATTTCTACACTGTGTTTACCTTCAATATATGGGTGATAGACCTTCCTTTCTGACATGCTGGAAGCAGAAGCAGTTGTTAGTGATGTTAAGCTGATGGGGTCTGAGCACCAACTTTCTGCCTGCAAATTCTTCCAAATTTAGTACAAATTGGAAGATGACATACACATAGAAATTTTCCAGGTGGATCTCTTTAAGTGGGATTTTGTTCAACACAAACCTACCTGCATACATGCATGATCGCATACCTTTTCTCCCCACATTAAGTGTTGCTGGTTTGAAAAGATGTGGGGAGGATAACTGATTACTAAGCACGTCATTCTCTGATAATCAAAATTGTCTGTAAACAAAAACCTCTTTCCTTTGAGAATCAGTCTGCCAATATACTATAAATGGGACATGACAGGTTGCAAAATGATAAAAAGGGGTGAATACAACCAGACTGTCAGGCTGATGCATGGGGTAAGGAATAAAGGCTAGTGAAAAACAAGTGTTGATCCTTGGATTTCTGTTTTTTAATCATTTAATGCAAGCTTCTATATTGGGTTTAGTTGCTTTAATGTTCTTCAGCATTTCAATGCTCATCCATTGCAGCATGCTTGCCATCATATTACATGATTTATATAGTATGGTTTTGATTTTGCTAAAGGATAATACTGCAAACCTCCAAAAGACAGGTGGAAGAGATTTTGTATCTTGTTCAACACTTGCCTATCCACAAAACCACATAGGTCATGGCTATGTTAAACAATGATGTACTACTCACAGCAAGCACTGAACAAACTTGCATATCTATATGGTGCAGTCAAGTGTCCTTAAAAATATAGGTGCCAGAGGCAGCATAGTCACTGCATTCAATGCTGTCCTTGAGCTAGTTAGACCTGCTCTAGCAACGAGCAGAAGTGCTGGTTTATGCTTCTTGTTTAAAAGCTAGCCTGTTTGCTGCTAATTCAGGTGCCTACTATGGCAACACGCTAAGAGATGAGAATGCATCCTCTGCAAGTTCTGATGATCTCCAGAAGGAAGAGATGGCTATTAGAATGACCGCTTTCATGATTTTAATGGAGATGGATATTAAACTTGTAATTTCAAAACATGAAATGGCTGTTCCAAAGTAGATTAAGGCTCCAGTGTTGAAAGAAGCTGAGGTTTGATTTTCTCCAGAATGTCAGGATGTCCTGTATTGTGTTGTTGAAATTATAGACTTGACCATCTCAAATTAAAGGACTGAAATTAACGCTGTCATGTGTCTCAGAGTGCAGGTCAATGGTTAAGGCCATCCTGATGAACTGCACAATAGAGATATGAAGATGACACCATGCTCACTTTCTAATGCACTACTTCCTGTTACTAATGGTGGAGTCCTTCCAAAATACAAGAGCAGCAACAGACTAGTTCAACAGACAGGCTGAGGTTGACTAAAATTTGTTCTTCATATCCACACTGATGGGTTCAGATTTTTTATTTCATTGACTGACTGGGCAATGTGCAAGTAAAGTCTTCGAGAACGAAAAGGTGCTCTACCTTGCATCATTTTGTACAGTCATGGTCACTGAGGGAAACAATCTACTGGAGTACCGTGCATCCCACTTAAGAAATGCTTTGGGAAGTGGAAAGGGGAGAGATAGGCAGTTCAAGACAGCCTGATTCTCCATCCCATTACATATTATATTCTGACGTCAATGGAATCACACAAGCACAAAACAAAGTGAAAGAGTGAAGAAGCAAATCCAGTTTGTAATTCCAGCTCTGAATGCACTTTTCTGCTGTATGCCACTGCCAACACATTAAAAGCTTTTGCACCATATTTCGTGGAAAGAAATGCTTTCTGTGTGTATTTCCATTCTTTTATTTCTAAGCCAATTAACTCTGAAATGCTTCTCCTTCACGCAGAGGGCCTTATGTAACTCTAGACAATATTTTGACACTTTCAAGAGGATCATTAGAGCATTTAAGTCTTTCTAAGATTAAAATGAAATCTGCAACTAGTCTTTTTGTTCTATCACCATCTGTTGTCTTTTGCTGTATTCAAAGTGAAGAAAATGAAGATTACCTCCTGGTAGGAGGTTATGGAGCTGAAAATGAATAAAGGAGGAAGAGACCTGAGGAACTTTTAGACTGTTCATCTGCAAGAAATAAGCTACATGTCTTGAAAGTAATGCTAGTATGAAGGGTATTTCTGGATAAATAAAGCTCACATTGGTTAAAAAGAAAATTACAGAAAATCTTGAGTTGAATAGTATCTTTATCTTATCACATTTTGAAATAGAAAAGAACAGCCTAGAATTTATTTTTGATATATAAAGACTTGAAATTTTTGGCCAAGTAGAAATAGGGAGCTGAAGTGATAGCCCACTGAAGAAGCAACTTCAGGGGAATAAATGTTCCCAGTTATGCATCCTCTTATCTTAAAGATGGGAGATTTAACTCCACGCAGGAAGAAATACTTTTTTTTCAATGTCTTTTGTCCTTAGATATTCAAATGATGCCCACAGATATGTCCTGAATCACAAGACAGAAGCTTGGTGCCTTGGCTGATTCTTTTTGAAATCACTTTGCCAACATCTAAGCACTCCTCACCTGACTTCCAACCCTTCCTTTCTTAAAGTATTTTTAACAAACAACAGTCCTCAAAACATTGAAAGAGCTAGGTATATTGCAACAATTACCCTAACCATTTTTGTGAAATACCATTTTTAAGAAAAATAACATACTTCTTCTGAAGTTTTAATATTTAAGGAGACATTGTATTTCCTGCTCAAAAAAATTTCCCTTTTGAAATACGTTTCACATTCTTGTTTCTAACAGAAGCCCTTGAAATCAAAATAACAAAAGAAAGAGAGATCAATACATAAAATAGTAAAATTCTATTAAGAACAAGAGAATGCATCATATGAAGCCTTACAAGGTCCAGTAATCTAATAGCTTGTATAAACTCATGTGAAGGGTAGGTAACTACACTTAAGGAAGTAAAATAGTACAGCAAAATTATTTTTTAAAGTGATTCAAATAAATTCAAATATATGAATATGAATCTGCATCTTTGTGTTCTGATACATATTTTTTTTGTTTCAAGTATTTACTTTCAAATCTTCATTATATTTGCTTTAAGTTTTTTTACTTGGTGCAGAAATACAATCCTAAATAGGATTATCAATTTTAGGAGCAGTAATTGGGTCCCACTAGCACGACAACACCTTTGTTGTGAATGCAAATATGGTTAGACTGAAAAAGAACAAACCAAATCAAAACAAGAAAAACCCACCTGTTCATGTCCATTAGATACGCTTGTATTAAACCACACAATTTCATTTTGAATGAGTGTATTGCATTACCGGGCAATAAAGATTTCTTGGCATTAGCCGTCATTAAGTAGTAATACTCAAGTTGGGGATGACCAGCTAAGAGGTTAATATAATTAATGCTGCACGGCGCAGAACGTCAGTTTAAAAACAGTGCTTCTTTTCCTGTGTAAAAGGGTATGTACAAGCAGTTCCAAGAAGTAAACTCAAGTAGTCCTCACAGATTCGCATGATGAGCTGCATATATTTTTTTCCCCAAATCCCACTTGCAATAAAGCAAACAAGACAAATGACAATACTACAGAAATGGAAAAAAACCCTACAACTTTTAACATACTTTTATTGTATCCATAACTGTTTTATCAAGGTAAAAGGTGACTGTTTATTTTATCATCCTGAAATGCTATACGTGTCACATAAATAAAACACGGCACACTTCTTGCACCCATGAGCTTTTGGAATAAAAGATTCTATTTTTGTTTACCCTCATGGCAGAATAGATTTAATCCAAATGTATGCATACTTATAAATATTTTAGTCCTTTGTTTCACAGTTTTGAAAGTATTCATTATCTAATCTCTATCTCAAATATTCATTCATCTAAACCTAGGATTTACTTTAGTGATAATGTAGTGCTATTTAAAAGATGAACAGGTTCATCACAGTATCAATTAGTTAATGTTCCCATTCCTGTTCTCAGTAAAAACTAGGTGCAATTATGACTACATAGTATCTGTAAACTCCAGTTACTTATGGTGACGCAAATGAAGGGCTATTTTCTAAATGCTTATCATTGCTGGGCATTTCTGGTAGGCCATTTAAGTTGTTACAAACATTTTTTTTTTTGCCTGATGTACATTATAAATGCAAACTATCTGTAACTAGCGTGGCAGACTGAATACATTCTATTTTGAATCAAAAAAGAAAAGAAGATTTCAGGATGCTCTAAAGCACTCTGAATACTTCAGCCCAACCAGAACATGCCTTCAACCATGGTCTCAGAAGGAGTGTATCCAACAGATAGTACATATTTTCTGTTGGTCATAGACTCTGTTTTGTGGAAAACCTCATTAAAAAAAAAAAAAAAAAAAAAAGGTGTGAGTGAATGCAAGGTCAAATTAGAAACATCTGCAATCAGGAAACCTGTGGCTGAGCTAGGAACTAAGGTATTATGTTAGGGAGCCTTTTTGAGACTCAGTCACAAAACAATCCACCCCCATGTGATAAGTCTCATGTGATAGGGTAAAGATGGAGAACACCTACAAACACCTACATACTGCAGACAGTTCAGCCTCCCTTAACTGACACTCAAGTCACCTAGTCTTTGAATTCAGGTTGAGAATGCAGGCTGTACAGATCCCTCAGGGTAGCAACAAATGAGGAATCTTTCCTGGAGGAGCAATTGTCAACAGTGACAATCATTCCAGTGCCATCGCACTAGCTGTACCATGTTTTTATGGTGAAACAGAATTTTATCATTGACCGTATCAAATACATAGGAAAATCCAGCTGGGTTAATGTTAATGTAATGCAATACAAATGCCCAGCGATGCAAAGAAGACTTATTCCAACAAAGAGAAACATTCGGTTATTATGCCTGTGTAGCCTACAGGATTCTCACCATTCCAAACAGCCATTTCTGTCAGCAAAATTTCAAAGAAAAACATTGTTCTTTGCTTTAAAATAAATAGCAAAACTCAGGGGGTGAAAGACATAATTCACATTCTGGAACAGTTTTAGTAGATGTTAGTAAAGATGTACGAATTTTCTTATTTCAAGACCAGGTTAAGAGGAGCTTGTCTTGCTGTTGTTATTTGTGTCCACTGAGTTCTGCACACATGGCAATCTTCCTGTTTCTTCCTGCCACAAGTGAGAAGCCATACAGATTCATAGGACTAAATATTTTAAGTCAATCACATTAAAAGTTGTCATTAACCAACAATCATATCAGTTCTCGACATTCTGTACCACAGCTTTTGGATGAAATGGATTGATCTACAAGTAACACTTGGAATTTAGACAGGGCCAAAGACTTCCTTGGCTGATCACTGTTTTTCCTTGTATATATATATATATATAGGAAGGACAAGGGAATGTCCAATTTAATGTTCAACCTGCCTTTAAAAAGATTTTCATCCAACTGAAAAAAACAAAACAAAACTAAACTAAACAAAAACACCAAAAAGCTCGAGTTCTAGGTTTAGCTAGCTGGATATCATAGGTCAAAAATGAATGAGGGAAAACCAAGCTGCTCCTCACAGATGATAAACTTGAATACGGCCACTTACTTTTGGAAACAGAAGCAAAAGTCAAAATCATCTAGATGCTCTTGAAAGTATTGCGCCTTAAAAGGCTACCTTTTCCCTTTAAAACAAAACCAGGAAAGAACAACCCCTCCTAACTGTTTACAGTAAAGTCGTGAGCTGAGGCTCAAGTTCATATCTGTTTAAGATTCAATGTTATAGTATAATTGGGTAGCTTATCCATTAGCGGTGCGGATAACAAAATTTTTCCTAGTATTATCAAATGTTGATGAATTTTTAACTAATGGATTTGTATTAAAAGATGGTTCCACTATGAATGACATGTAATCTTACCTGAGTATGTTATCGTGACCAGAAGGGACTACACCCAGGTTCGCTGCTTTCACTATCCTCTCAATTATTACAAGTCTAGTAGAGTTCTGCGGAGCAACAGCTATTGTAGCAGATGTCTCATTCATTCCTGTCAGCATCCCTGAAACATTAAATATTTCATTATGAATACTTTAAGATTTGCTCATTTATTAAGCACAAAACCAAAACAGGAGACTTCTAAACAAAAACCCCACATTTGTATTAAAAGTTAAATCATTCATCAAGAAAACCATTTTATAAGAAAATACATAATTATACTAGTTTAACTTGCAATGCCTTATTATCAGAAACAAATTACTAGTAACTGAACAATGACGTGTGATACTAATGCAACTGTGAAACCAAGATGGTTCTTCTTCAAAAGAAGCCTAACCTGAAAGAAGAATGTAAACACAGAAATGAAATATTAAATAAGACTGATTTGGAAAAGTGCAGCTTGCATATAAAGACATCTTCTAATCTTTCAATCATAAAACCACTGCATTTCATTATAATTTCATATCCAATTGCTATAACTAATCTTGAAATTCAGACAGTCATTGGTCCAATTTAGTTCTTGAAGACAAAGTCATCAGATCAAAAACGGCAAAATTCAGTTTGTATCCATCCATGCCACAATAAACTGACTAAAATAATTTGAATATCACTACAAAACAGAACAGAAATGTCAAGATTGTATCTCAACATATGAAAAAAAAAGTAATGAAGGAAATGTTCAAGGACATTTTAACAAAACCCCCACTTTTCTATCAACATCCATTGTTTAGAAGAATGATTTGCTGGACATTTGTGTTGATTAAAACCCAACAGTAGCTACAACTTAACATTGTGTATTTTTACCCTATGTTCAGAAGCTGAAAACACAGACGAACAATGGAGCACAGTACTTTAGGCAGAAACATGAAGCATCTGAAATCCACAATAACATTAACAATGAAAACAATGCAAGAGTCTCAAAAGCCTAATATTTTAGGGCTGCACATACAGTTCTAACCCAGAGCAAATGGGACAAAGATGCTTAATAGAGCAATTAAAAAAATAAATCTAACATTTTAATGCACTATAATGTGCATTAGCTGCTGTCACAAAATAAGAAATAACAAAGTAAAAACTGAACAGCTCATAAGTGAATAATGGGATATTTTTGAACATGATCTGCGCTTGAAGAGAACAAAAATAAGCATACAACTTCTATAAAGATCAGCTTTATCTTTGGAATAGAACATTCTGTTTCAAATTGTTGAACTTCAGTACTAGGCAAAAGCTTTAAAAACTACATACACAGACTAAAACTGCTTTTAAGCAGAGCACAGGGACTGACATAACACTGCTGAGAGATGTGTGTACTCATTTAGGATTTAAACCTTCTCCATTAAGCTCTATTGAAGAGCAAATGCTGAATAAATGAATGCAACTATGTTTATGTTAAAAGCCTGTTTCCCGCAGCATATAATTAAAGGAAATGTTGTACAAAGCCAGTACTTTTGTCAAGCTCCTGTAAATGGAAAGATGGATAGCACTCAGAGAAGTGAATGCATTGCTTCATATTTAACCTTAACACTCTTGTCATTAATGGTTTGTCTAACTTGTTCTATAAAAGACAAGGTACTGCTCCATTGAAGTAAAATTAAAAAAATCAACTAAACCATGCTTTTCAGAACAGAAGATTCATTATCGTCGACTAATGTATTGGCATAAAGCAAAGTAACATCCTATCAAGTAAGGCACACATTCAATCTGCCTTTTCACCCCCCTTTATTTTTAACTCATGCTGTTTTATTGTTATAGGCAATTTGTACCACTCAGCATGACAGTGTAAACTGAATCAAGATTAATTTACATGCAAAAGAACACTTAGGAGAGCAGCATGGTAAGCAAATGTATTGTCTCGATTGCTGAGGTGGAAAAGAACCTGGAAAGAAAAAAGGGTGTTCTAATTAAGGGGCATCAAATATGATTGCTCGTGGTAGTCAAGGGCCAGAAAATAGTAAATGTCCAACCATTTAAAGAATTAGCATCTTGCTTGTTAGGAAGACAAGTTGGATATATAAATCTTAATAAAATTGGATAAACAATTTGTTTACTTAACCAAGGGTTTTTTTGTTGTTGTTCTTGTTGTTGTTTTTAATGTGAATCAGGTATACAGTTAAAAAAAGAGTGACAAAATTATTTTAAAACATGTCCATGGGGATGGAAATAGTGTTTATACTTAAAGCAGTTTTAACTGGCTATTTTAAAAACACCTTCGTAATAATTCTGATTAATATCCAGCTATAACTATCACATGCCACCTTTAATATTGCTTGAAACATGAGAATCTAAGAAAACCCTCATCAGAGCACAGAGCAGCAATTAATCTGGGTTAACTAACTCATACAATGAAATAACTGCACACATTTTTAATAATGCAAGCAAATGAAATTGGAAAAATTACAGTGGTGGGTAACAAGGTATGTTAGCTACCGGTCTAGTTCTATTCTCAACTAAGGCAAGGGAGTTTTGCTACTGATTATTAAAAACAAATTTGGATACAGATTTCCCAACAGTACAGGTCTCACTCATGAAGAATTCCTGCTGCAGAAACTGGACTTTTCATGGGGGTGTGATGTAAACAGGCTACAAAATCCTGAGGCCTGAAGATCAGTAAAAGTATTTAACCAGAGAAGCAAAGAGTAGTTTGGCAATTTCATTTTTATCCACTGCTTCCAAATTGTCAATCACAACATCAACCGCTAACTCAGCTGCTGCTCTGGGGAATTACCTCACTGGAGGATTCCCCAGCTCAGGAGGGAAGGGAATTCAGCCTAGCAAGGCTGAGCGTATCATGCGCAGCATGCGGATAAATCCAGCTTTCGAGGTTCTGCCGCTACCACTAGATAACCTTCACGGCCATGAATATTCAATAAACTGTCTGTTCCCCCCTCCTTATGCCATCAGGAAGAAAATGGACATATACAAATGTAACAGACAATGCAAAACAGCAGAGTGTAATTGAGTAAAGATGTGTAGCAATGAATTGTCTTCTACATAGCAGTATAATACCGGCTATTTCCTCTTTAGCATGCTTATTAGGTTACACATGCAATTTAGATGTAAAAATCCTTAAACCCCATACATATTCTCATTCTCCCCCAATATAATCTTGCATTTCTAATATTCTCCTTACTCCTTCACTATTTTTTTACCTATTTGTTTTGGCTGCAAATAAAATAAGGCATCTCCAGGTACAAGACTTGAAACATCTTATGTCCAAAAATGAAGAAAAAGGGAAAAGAAAAAGCATGACAAGTGAAAAACAAGCTATATAAATCAGATTCATTTGGAGAATACAGACATATCTAAGTTAAACACAAAATAGAATAATATATACCCACTTCTAAATTGCCCTGCATTTATTATTGTAATTTGGATTTTCCATTTAGCAAGATCACATAGTAATTCTCCTCAAACGCTAGCTGCTCCTAGATTTTTGTAATAAATACTTATGTAAAATTTAGAACTGAGAGCTCTATTACCACAAATATTCTGAAACAGCTGATATCTATAAGAAAAAAGATGCAATAGAAAAGGTTTTTAAACCTGTGGTAAATTTGCCAGCATCAAGTCCTGCATCAAAGAGTGAATTTAGGAAGACAGAGAGAGCGATACAGAAATGCCAAGAGACCTTCATAGATTTACAAATACTTCATATAAACAAATTTTCAAATAGCTTTATTCAGAGTAGCCTTTCTGCTCTATTAAACATAGCAAACAGCTGCCAGATTTATTCAGACAAATAATCAACAACCATAGAAGTAAAATGGCAGAAGAAAAAGGAATTTTGGCAACAACTCCACAGAGGACCACAGCTATTCTCCAAGTACACTTCTTCTATGTGCTTGTGGTTCTGTATGGCCAGTCAGAAGGAAAAAAAGCCCTCAGTCACAGTAAAACATACAAGAACTCTATCAAAATATCACAAAGCAAGCAAATATAAAAAGGTGGGGGGGGGGGGGTGTGGAAACGAAGCATTGTAACCTGCCTTTCGTTCACTACAACCTCAGCTACATTTTTTAGAAGGGAACAGTTTAAAACAAATGTGCCACAGCCTCGTTCAATCACTCACCTTGGTTTGCTGAGCAGGTATAAAGCAGAGAGGCAGGCTTTAGCCAGCAAAGGGTAAGAACAGCAAATAAGTATCAATTGGTTAAGAAAACAAAGCACAATCCTAACTTTTCACTGTAGCCATATGATTAACTGAAAATGATCTAGGGAATATTTAAGCTACTTTCTTAATCATTCAAAAACACAAAAGCAAGAAATGCTCAAAAGCAATAATTAATAATACATAGCATTACTCAATGGTGTTCTTGACTGCTTGATGGATATACTGAATTTTTGAGCCTTACACAGCAATGAGACAGGATCCCATGGGTATATTCTCATCTCACTGTGAAGAGATCTACACATGTAAATCCCCATACATTGAGATAGATGAGTAAACACTATTACATTTGAATGCACTCAAGTTGTAATCATTTTTATTTTAAAATATCCAAGAATCATATCCAAATTAATGGTAGCAGTACAGACTATTCAATTTAAAACGTGGTCAAAGCTAAGTACAATTTTCTCTAATTATTTTGTATAAAGTATTCAAGTCACTAAAAGCTCTTAAAGAGGTTTGTGTTGGAGGTAGCATCAGAAATTTACATTCCTTAAAGATGCAACATTGGAAGAATGCAGAAGTATATAAAACATGTCACCTTTCTAAACCAGTATTTCAGCAATATTTTTTTAATATGAAGTGTTTGAAAGGAAAAATATTTAAATCATCTTCAAAGTATCTGTGGAACAGGTACACTAATTTAAAAGTAGCCTTAGAATAACGAGTAGTGAAGACAGACACCATATCAATGTATTTTTAGTTTATTACCTTGAGCCGGAGTTCCAACTTTCTGCTTTAATGCTAGTAGGAAAGACTACTGCTTCCTACTGCTAGTAGGAAGCCAAAACTCTCTGGGCCAAAAAACTGTTTCAGGGGAAACAGTGGGCTTTGTGCTATTAAAGGCACACGGAAAAGCTGTTGAATACCACTGCATATAATTTTAAAGGTATTTTTTGAATTAAATCATTGGTATCTGACTGAATACTAACAGAGACTAACACAAACAGCTACACTGGAAGCACTGTCTGCTTGCAAACTGAAAGGCACACAGCCCTCTTTTCATCCAAATACATTTATTGAAGCTGCTGAAGTATTTCTCACCTTGCTCCTTCTTAAAGTCTTTCTCAGACATAGTCACAGGCAAAAGCAGTTCTCCAACAGGGGGTTGAATGTTAACATCGAAATGATCATCCTTTGTGCTGGGAAAAGAGAAACTACAGAGAATCAACCAAGTGCTTCAACATAGATTAATATATACATATCAGCTCCAAATTCACCACAGAATATATAAACAGTGTTAAAACTACCTGCATGATTTCTGCCTTGTCAATCCAAAAGCCTGCTAGTTTCTTACATCAGTAAAGCTGATCCATTTTCTACAGTACAAATATAGTATTAATATAGTATGCATGTTCTTGTATTTCTGAAAAAGTAATTTTTATTCATATTAATGTGTTTTTTGTAATCTATAAGGCATCACGCTCAAACTAAATGCTTGCGAAGGACAAATTATTACACATTTTACAATTTCTCACAAATTCCGTCATCAGCAACAGCTGTCCCCAAAATAGGGCTAAACCTAGGAAAGGTATAATTTCAGACAAAAAGGATTATTAGTGTCTGAAAAAAAACCCAACCAAATCTAAAAATCAATTTGAGAGTAAAAATGAAATATCTTTGGTCACTTCAGTTTCTCAACCTTTTGTATATTTAAACAAAAACACACAGTATATTGGTTGATGTAAAAGCACACTGGAAAATTGCCGCATTTAAGGAGGTTTTCATACTGGCAGAGAGTTAAATGAATTACTATCAGGAGTAACATACTATTATCAAACGCTATATAATCCTCCTGAAGAAATAAATACCATAGAGTGAACTTGCCCTCCTCTACTCATTAAATCCTCTTAAGTTTCCAAATATATAATCTTGGACTCCAAGTCTAGAGAAACCGAAGATACATTCACTCTGCTATGTTTGATTGACTAGCTATGCCATAAGGGATTCAGCTAGCAATCCAGGATCAGTACATCCAGTCAGATTCTTTGTTAGTGCTTTGAGCCATGAGAAATTTTTAGAAAAGAACACTTTTTATTTTCCTGATGTACTAAATAGACAACACATATTCATTGCTAAAATGCCTCAGATATTCTACTTACATATAATGATGCAACCATTAGAAAGGAAAATATATTTCATCAATTAATATCCATGGTATTTAAATCAACCTCAAACATGTTACTGATATTTTAGAATTCTGCAATTTCAAAATTCTGAAATAAGACAGACTGATGGAAAACACAGCACTAGATCACTAATACAGAAAACATATATGTCACCCTCCTAAAGATGCAAGATAAGCCACATGAAAACAGGCATTTTATGGTTCCATTACCTCAAATTTTAATACTTACCATAACTTCCCAATTTCACAAGCAAATGCTTATGAACTAGTACTTTTTTACTTTCTAACTTCTGATATGTTACAATTATGCTTATGGATGTAAACTCATGTATGGGCTTTTCAAATAAAATTCAGCATTAATGCTAAATTTGTTGAAAAATACTATTTAGTAAACATACAAAGAAACAATCCCTTCGAAGCTGGCTAGTATTTCCTTTACAAAGACTCATTTATGAAGTGCTGCTTTAAAAAAATAGTTAGATTACAAATTATCTCTTTTTTTTTTTTTTCCTCCTATACTTCTTCAAATACCATCCACCTCTAAAGTCATTAGCATGATAAAAGAGTGGGGATTGTTTGGCTGGTTGGACTGGTAAAGTGCACTGTAAAAGAAGACAGTAATAATTTTTTCTTTAATTTTTCTTTTGAAAACTGATCAAGAATTTTGTCAGCTTACAAGCTGAAGGAAGGGTCTTTAATCAACTGCCTCGTAACATTTTGCAGTTTATATACACTACTTAGACTACAGGACTAAAACTTTTAATAATACCTTCACTGGTATTGTTCATCTGATTGTTCAACCAATGTTATCTTTTCTTTTTAGGCAAGATGTTCACTACATAATTCAGCATAAAACAGATGAACAGTTTTATGAACAATGACTCATGTCCTACATTGACTGAATATGCCATTTGTACATAAACTCGACTTAAAACATCAATGACAAGATTGCTTTGAAATGCTTACAGGAACCTTTTCACAAAAACAAGGAATAAAAGCAGGAGTATAGCTTGGGTTTTATATGTCTGTAACTGCTTGAGAAGACCACTCGGTACCTCTGCTATTAAAAAACATTCCACTTTCCCTTCCCTAGTGATTAAAAAGCTAATAGATATTATTTGATAAACCATAAACTCTTCACAGTCTGTAATCAGAAATTCTGATTTCCAGTTGTTCTTCAAAATCACATTGTCCTTAATTTCACTTTAGCCAGCACCAGGTTTACTTTGCAGTACTTTAATTTCGGCATACTTCAGTAAGTCTATTTTTTTAGCCAGAGAAAAATCATCCTCCCTTCTCTTTATCACACAGTTTACAGGCTAAATATACAGCCTTTGTTTATTGATTTAAATATTTTTTATTAGATCTTTATATTACAGATCTTGTAATATCTAATCTAACAAAAGTAATTTCATAATTCCATAGAACCATACAACTCAGGTAAGAATGAGTGCTTGGTAATCACCCAGTCCTACCTCCTGCTCAACCCAGGGCCACCTTAGTTCACATTTTTCAGGACCTTGTCCATTTCAGCTCTGAGTATCTCCTAAGACGGGGACTTCATCAGTTATCTAATGTATAAGTTGAATAACAAAATTGAGTATTGCACTACAACTACATAATTTCCCCCAATACCTAGTAAACTAAATTCTTGTGTAGTTAACTTACTTATTTATACATTGAATACTATAATTAGTATAAATTATATTTAAACAAAATACTGCAGAACTGGTTTGAAGCTTGAACATTAATGTTTAAGAATTTGGCAGACAATTGGTTCACGCTGCACTGAAGCATCTCTCAGGTGGTGTTGCTCTAACTTTCTTGGAAAACCAAGGTGAAGAAGCTTATTAGAAAAAAAAAAGGAAAATTTCTCAAGCCAACAAAACATAACTGGTTTTAGATTTCAAAAACTGCAGATAGCATTTTCTGGTGTTAGCGAGCGCAATTGATAAGTTACATCATTAATGCAAACACACATGCTTAATGAGAAGTCTGCAGAAGGAAGCTCTAAAAGAATCAAACAAATAGGGATGTCCAAGAACAGTACCTTGCCACTAGTCTGCAAATCTGTTTTGTATTTAAACATGATCTTAGGGGCAAATAATGTTAGACATCATTGCCCTTGCTGTTGCCTTAATAAATGTTAAACTGTACATATTGTATTTTTAAAAGACACACATGACTTTCTTGATCTAATTCCAAGGATCACAGGAATTTACCTTCTGGTGTAACCAGTTAAGATGAACAAATGAGAGATGATAATGCTCCCACAGGAACATAAGGAGACTTCCCATCTCCATGATTAATGACACTGCAAGACTAACATTCATCCCTTTAGAAGATGCACAGTTTTAACTTTTCTTCCAATGGCGGCAGTGGGAGCAGCTAACAGTTGTAATTTCAAACCAGTGTCCATTTTCCTTATTGCTCCTCTCTTCCCTCATTTTTTTTAAAGGATTGGCTCCAGAGGGTTCCTGGGAAAGAAGTTCTCTGCCATAACAAAAGACTTGAGGACAACGATGGCAACAACTTCTTTAAAACTAATACAAATAACATGAACACCTGTGAATGAGTTCTTATAAGATTCCACAATGGTAATCTTTAAAGTATTAATTTTCAAAGTTTTAAAAAATTATTATTCTAATAAGAGGCTGGAGAATATTCTTGTTGCCATTTATACTATCCTATTTTTGACCCAAAATACATCTATTCCAAACCAGCTCACTATTTTTGTCTTGTATTCAAAAAAATCTTCACAGATGATAAAAAAAAAAGAATGGAAGAGGAAGAGCAACACACTAAGTTCCTGCAAAACATGGAATGCAGAAGTCTAGAAGGCTTTGCTCATAGTCTTGCTGAAGAAAGGAAAATATGACATCCTGCCTTTATAAGAAAAAAGGGCAGGGCAATAGAAGAAATGAGAGTAGTTGTTCGTGCCCAGCCTTGCTTTTTCCAGGTCACTTATCTATCTCAACATAATTGCTTTCTGGAACTGGGCCAACTGACTATTTTAGAGTAATGAAGTAAAGAGAAGTGTAGCAGACTGCTTGTCTTAATAGTCAACATCTGTAAACAACTTGGTGATCTGCTGACAAAGCACTAGGGAAGGAAACAGCAAGAAACAAGTGAAAATGCAAGTGACAGTGATGTGAAGACAGTCCTGCATCTCTAACATCAGCTTTTAATATATTCCATAACATACCCTCCTACTTAATTTTAATCAGATGCTTTTGTGCAAGCATCTACACCTGAATGCATGCTTGCACTCAATACAAATACTGACTGCTACCCAATTGATGCTCTTCGTTTACTCCTCTTTGCAGACAAAAGTTCTGCTTAGGAAGATTCCTACATCAGTGCAGAGTGAGGCAAGAGACTTTCATGCTGAAAAAAATCTCTTCCTTGGAAAACAAAATTTAGAGCAAAAGCTTTTAGAATAAGACAGAACCTGCAGACAGCAGACTGAATAAGGTTTTGAAATCTCATTCACAGAATTTATTTAAGAGAATGCTAGATTCTTACTGCTACATCAGCCTCTTCTGGAGTAATAAGCAAAATGCTCTCATTGCACAGTCCAGGGCAGACAATGTGAACAGACAACTTTCATTTCTATCAGCATAACAACAGTAGAAGAGTATGTACAGGGTCCCAGCTCTTCTAATAACACTGGGACAGAGCAAATGCCAGTATCAGGTAACCAGCCCATTCTTGTAAAGATGTCTGTCACACTGTTACCGTGATCTCATTATTCTGAGCAAGAATGGGAGGCACAGAAGTTGTTGCTTTCATTCCATTTCTCCTTCTTCTTGGGAACTCTGAGGTTTAGACTGGGTATTAGAAAAAACTGCACGTAAAGGTTTGTCAGGCATTGGAACAGGCTGCCCAGGGAAGTGGTTGAATCACCATCCCTGGAGGTGTTTAAAAGACATGTAGATGAGGTTCTCAGGGACATGGTTTAGAGGTAGACTTGACACTGTTAGGTTAGTGGCTGGACTCTATGATCTTAAAAGTCTTTTCCAACCACAATGATTCTATACTCTTTGCACTTAAAACTTTAGAAAACTAGGGGAAGAGATGCATGGCATGGACACATTCCCTATGAGAAGTTGTTTCAAAGAGAGGTAAACAACGTTCTGGATAATTTTCAAAAGAATCAGGAGAAGAAAACAGGTTCTCCATTAAATTCATTTTACCTTCAAAACTGTGGTTCTTTCAGGGCTTTGGGAACAGCTAAGAGAATTTGGAATGACAGATGAAAAGAATAAGGAAGAAGAGGTAAAGACGAGCTTCCTTCTCCAGCTCTCAGCATTGCAAAGAGGACATTGTCCCTTCACCTTTACTCACTCACCAGATACCTACAAGAAACTGGACATTTGCCTACTGGATTTTACAAATGCAGAAAGGAATCTGAAATGCTGAATACATGCACACAAAACAGGATAAGGGTATGCATACGCTGTAGCAATCTGCCTCTGTAATCTTCCTTGCCTTTCCTCTCTAGGGATTCAAATGTCTTCATTCCAAAGATCCAAGGCCAAATTCTGACACAGCAAAGCTCCCAAATCTTTGTTCAGACATCAAAGGAAACTGGTAAGCTGAAAGAAACACCTAAGAACATCTGAAAAGTAAAAACATGCAAGATAATAAAGATAAAATAAGAGAGAGTGGTAGGATTGTTGAGATGGTGATTACTACGAGCTCAAGAACTCAAGATAAAACACATCGATGTGGAAATATATAAAATCTGACAAGGAAAGAAAAAAAAATTCCACAGTCAGTAGAGTACTGTAGTCAGTCTGTAACACCAAGGATGTGTTCCAACCTTTCCTCTGCTCGCTGGTGCCTACCAGCTCAGCAAAGACTCAGGTCTCTTATTGGGATGGTGAATATACTAATGCTTAACTGCGATTCAGCAACATAACAGACTACCTTGCATGTGAGTTAGCCAAAACCAAATTGCTTTATACTTCTAAATTGTGTATATCCTGCTTGCAGAATCTGAACAAAGTAACCCAAAAGGGAAGAGTAATGCTCACAAAAATCTTTTAAAAGACTAAGTTCCTCCATTTATTCATCTTTAACTTTCTGCTTGAGAGGCATTAATGTGCAGAACACCAGTGTGGCTGAAGTAGAGAGCCTCTGCAAGGAGATGTCACAAAAAAATGGCAGTGAAGAGATGTTCTCCTCAGAAGCACACGGAGTGAGCATCCTAATACACATTCTAAATAAACACGTTCGACACCGTTTTCAAGTTGAGGCATTTCACCTCTTTTTAATTAGATGTGTGATCTTGGTAAGCTTTGCTTAATAAAAATAGTATTTATGACAGAGGTCTTTCAAGGCTCAGCCCTTTGAACCTCTCTCCATAATGCAGTTTCTCCTTCATTGTCCTTGATTTGTATATACAAATTAAGAAAGTGATCTACCTATTTTATTACTCATGTTGCGTTTTTTTTTCATTATACAGTTTGTATTTATTGAACCACCAGTACAACAGCACATCCCTAAGCAGAAAGGTAGTGTTTGCTATGCAAAACACACAGTCCATGATTGGCATCTAAGACCAATTGATCTACCCATTACCACTATCTCCCTACCCCCACAAGCTTTACTACAAAGCTATTGATTTAAACACTGCCGATCGGTTTCCATTTTCTGATTTTGGGCAGGCCAATTAAGAAAGTGAGTAATTGTGATTACACTCCTTCAGGATCAATTACATTTGATGCAAGACAAAGTGGTCCTCTTAGAACAACGTAAAGAAAATGATTATGATCAGGAACACTTTACTGCTGAACATGCTTCTAACAAAAATGCAAAATAACTGACAGTGTCTTTAATAAAGATATGTTAGCAGGAAATACAAGAATATCGACACTTTTGGGTGCAGCGTGTTTCAAGCACATTTTGACAAACTTCTACAAGTCATTCTTCCTTTTGGATAAAAGCTTTTTAAGAAGTATGACAAGTTTAAAAGGCTGCAGCTGAGTTGTCTGAGATATCACCCCCAAAACATCACACTGCACAATTTCTTCACCGGTACTGAACATCAGTAGTATTTTGAACAATACATGTTTTAACAGTAAAATAGCAAATTTAATGCAAACAATATTTTACCTAGTTTTATACTATTTTGTAAGAACTAGTGTCAAAGAAATAAGGCCCTACCAATTAACGAAGGAACAAAGTAAGCAATTCCTATTCTTAATTTAATTTTAAACTTAGCTTGAGATTTGTCATTGGACTCACATTGTCCAAATCATTAAAATGAATACACCACTGAGGTCTGAAGCAAATCTATTTACAGTGATGTTACTCATGGTCTGGTAGGTGTTCAGGAATATTGATCTGTCTTGTTTGTCTAATAGGAAAATAATAAACAATTACTAGGCAATGTTGGAGAAAGTAATCAGTTTTTATATATCACTAATACAGTAGACCTCCCAAAACATAAAGGTGATGATCTGCATAAAATCAATGTGTTATGCTACATTGCTTATCCTCATCACTGCTAAGATTCTTAGCAATAAATGGTATAAGTTTGGAATCAAATCATTAGTACACTGAAAATATATTCTTGAAAGAAAAATATCTGCTCTATTTAAAGAAGAGTGTGCCTGCTTGATAAACTGAGCATACTTGATAAAACAAACCAAACCCAACAACAAATACATAAATGTATATATATTTAGGGAAAGAAAGCCTATCATTCTGAAGCCATTAAAAAATTGCATTGCCTAGAAGGGAACTTCACTTCCGAAACAAACCTAGCATCAGGCAACAGTCCAAAGCTGTTTCCAAATTCCAACAAACAGCACACAGACCAGCTACAACAACGTGATGTGGATGAACTATGTACTGCAGACATCTTGCTGGAGGTACTCATATATTTAAAGTGACCACACATGAGCATCCATTGTACAGGAAAAGGCTTGAGGGTGGAAAAAAAAAAGGTTCAATAGTAAAGCTTTCTTGCTTCTAGAATAAGAAATCTTATTTTAGTGGTGGTTCTTTTGGAGTCACTTGTGTCCATCTCTATTATTAATATTTTCCCACTATTTTTAATAACCTGTAAGTTGTGCAAGCTATGCTTAGTGGTAGTACACTAAAATTTCTACCATATTCAAGAAAAGAGGTACAGAACTTTCTCAAAGGGCTTCTCCTAAACTGGAATGTGGCAATATCTATTCATTATCCTTTTTGTCTGCAGAATATAGAAACTACTGCTTTTTTCAACAAAATATGTCAAAAAGCATTTTTTCAGAATATATATATATCTATAAAGAATCGTGCAGATCTATTCAGTGACTTTGCATAGTTTCAAAGACTATATAAACTTGAATACCTGTTAAAAGAAAGTGTCTAGCTTTCCCCCACCCATTCATTCCTAATGTTTGGACACTGCTACTATACTTTCTCTGGTTTTAAATGCTGGTTTATAACAGAGTTCTTACTGGCTGAAAAGGTTCCCTGATAGCCTATAATGTAACAGGAACTCATACAAAGGAGGTAACAATGAATGTAAGAAGCTATGCCAAGTATGTAAGATAAAATCTAGTTGGCCAGACAGTTATTTGTTCTCATTCACCCTCTAATCATTTAAAAGAATTCATGGCATGAGGAATAAGTTTCTTTGGCCAGAAAATTTTGGGTTGGTTTCACACAGTCATGTTGTATAGATCATGAACAGACATAATAAACACTTGAGGTAGTCAAGTTCCTCACACTATGCGTTTTTTTTTACTTGTAATTTCTTACAAGCAAAACCACAGTCAAAATACTCCAGCATTTTGCTCCAGTCAAACCTTACCGCTTCCTTCAAGGTGGTGTTATTAAGAAGAAACCCAAGAAGAGGGGGAAAATAAAAACAAAGCTCAAGAACAGAGAAGTAGTTCTAAATCAGAAGAGGAGTTAATGCTTCTGCTTGGCATCATTTACACCAAATGGAAACAGGATCTCCCAAAAACAACTGCTCCAAGAGTTTCTGAATTTACATATACAATTTCAAGCCTAGATCTGAGCTTACAATCAAAACCGTGTTTTTAGAAGCCAGTGCTAAAAAAATTTGGAAGACCGAAGAAAACTGATAATCCTTGTAATAGTAAACCCGAACACTAATTATGTTTTTTCTCTCTATAAACATCTTGGATATACATCCTGTTGTGAACAGTTGTCAAATTCTTTAAATATTTAATACAGTAAGTCTGGTACTGCCAAGTAAACTTCCAATATAGTACTTTTACCTTCCAAGAGCAAAAAATTACCCTTTCTCCCCAAGAACTCACCATAACTGGAAACTGGCCATCTGAGTAGAATCACAGAAGTCAATACCCATTGAAACGGTGATGGATCCTGCAGGCTCAAGGCACTCTGCATGAAAACATTTTGAACAAGTGAAGTACACATGCAAAACAACAAAAGGCCAAACTTCACATAATTAGAAAACCTACATTGAAAAAAAAGCAAGCTCCATAAAAGAGCCAATACTTGTAGTTTTACTTCAAGCAGGCATCACCCAAATGCCACACTTGCAGGCTTAAGTGTCTTGGATTCGCCCTCCCCACCGTTACTGCACATGAATTGTTGCCATTTCAATCTTGAAGCCCCACTGCCAACAAAATAAGGATTTGTATCAGAAAAGTTAGGAAAATTATTTATGGAAAAAAATATTGAAGCTACATCCTTTTATTTGTGTACAGATCCAGCATTGAGATTTCATTTTTAATAATACCAGTTTGCAAATTTAGTTAATCAATAGTAAAACACAACAAATATTGATAAAATTTACCTCACTACACACTTAAAATATTTCATAATTAGCATAGTTTACTTATTTCTCAATATTCCACTTGCTTTAGTTATGGAAGGGAATAGAAGGATTATGAACCTAAAGTGGCAGATAATTTTGTGCTTTACAAGTAGTGCAGACTGATGCACTTCTCAAACGAAGGTATCAGGAGACATTCTTATTCTTAGTTTCTTTGCTATACTGTTTCTTCAATGTTATAGACAGAAGGTTTTGTTTTGGGAGGAAGAAAAGCTCTTTCTTTACATAAGTAGCAGTATTAAAAACAAGCATTGGAGCGGAGTGTGATTTCTCAAGATTACAAGAAAGAAAACCTAGAACTTAAAAGAGAGGAATGCAAATAAAAATGATTGGGCAGGCAGAAAAATGTCTGATTTCTAGTTTATCCATTAATGTACCTGATGCTTTTCAGGAATTGAAGAGCAGGCAGCTGCGCCATGTCAAAAGAAAACAAAATTTCTACCAAATATGGAAAACATAGAGGTGATGCAGTTAGGCAAAGAGTAAACTAACACTAGGGTATTAATAGAAAATGAAGTATTTCATGAATTCGAATTCATGAATTCGAAAGATCACAGGTACCAGCTCAACTTTAAACTAAACTTTATCAAAGTCTTCAAGCTTAATGTTGGCACCTACCCAACAAGAAATTACTGTGCACAGGGACTTAGGTGAAATACTTTGGCCCATTTCTGCTGGCAAAATCAGGACAATTGCCAACAGTAATTGCAGTGATGCAGGCAAAACTAGACTTATACTCCAGTAGGAATACCTGTCTACACTAACAATTCTGTTGGTTCTGCCAGGCAAATTATAGGATGTGTTTTCCAAATGCTGGAAACACAAAAGATACTAAGAAGAACAAGGCATATAAAGTGATAGATTACATGACCAAGAATACAGAAAATTTGCATCCAAGCAAGAAAAGGAAGACTGTTGGAAGGAAATACAGATGATATATAGCTTATTTTCTGCAGAAGAAACTAACAGCTTCACAGGACAGATACGACAGTGTCTTTCTTGGGGAAATAAATACTTTAAAGCGTAGGATTGTCTCGTGGGCCTCAAGAAACCAGAACTGGCTAACTTATTAATTCCAGATTTTTCCATAGTTTTTATGTGACAGAACTGAATGCTACTGTTCACTGACTGTTATTGTGAGTACACTATCTCCTGATCTGATTTATAGTATTAGTAGTTTTCTACATGTAAGGCTTTGTGACTTTATCTCTTTAAATGTTTGAAGGAAGTGATATAAAATTATGCTGATGGTCCAAACTAACTTGAAATCCAAACTCTGTGCTGGACTTCTTACCAAACAGTTCACTTAACACAAAAATTATTATCTTTCCTAATAACTGTCTTGATCAAGTACGCACCATTACAAAATGCAAATTATTTTAAAATTTCAACTCTTGTTCGTTCTGTCTACACCACAATTTACGAAAACAAAACACTGCTGAGAAAAGCAGGTTGCATGCACAGGTACTACCCTCAAATGAAAGTTGTTGTCATCTGTGTTCTTTCTCAGGTTTTCTACTCTTTTCTGCTAACAGAAATTTAGCAAAAAAAATCCCGATCAGAGGGTAGGAAGTAAAATTATTTATGTTATGGCTGATTACAGCATCACTTTCTACCTAGTCTAAGAAGCTGTGCTTTGTGAAAGTATGGTAGATACAAACTAGACTAAAACATACACTTCCACTCCGCTGCCAAAAGCTCACAAGGGAGAAAATGAGAGTGCTTTGAGCCACCAAAATAAATAAAACATCTACAAATGTTTTTTAAAACTTGGAAAGACAGTATTTGTAAATATCTAGATGAAAACTTCATTCTTAATAGCAGCCTGTTATAGACATTTTGGGACTAGGTTGTAAGAGAGTCAAGGCTTGTGGGGAGACAGAAAAATCACAGTATCACAGTATCACAGTATGTTTGGGATTGGAAGGGACCTCAAAAGATCATCTAGTCCAATCCCCCTGCTGGAGCAGGAATGCCTAGGTGAGGTCGCACAGGAACATGTCCAGGCGGGTTTTGAATGTCTCCAGAGAAGGAGACTCCACCACTTCCCTGGGCAGCCTGTTCCAGTGTCTGTCACCCTTACTGAGAAGAAGTTTCTTCTCAAATTTAAGTGGAACCTCTTGTGTTCCAGCTTGATCCCATTACCCCTTGTCCTATCATTGTTTGCCACCGAGAAGAGCCTGGCTCCATCCCCATGGCTCTCACCCTTTATATATTTATAAACATTAATAAGGTCCCCCCTTAGTCTCCTCTTCTCCAAACTAAAGAGACCCAGGTCCCTCAGCCTTTCCTCCTAAGGGAGATGCTCCACTCCCTTAATCATCTTGGTTGCCCTGCGCTGGACCCTCTCCAGCAGTTCCCTGTCCTTCTTGAACTGAGGGGCCCAGAACTGGACACAATATTCCAGATGTGGTCTCACCAGGGCGGAGTAGAGGGGAAGGAGGACCTCTCTCGATCTACTAACCACCCCCCTTCTAATACACCCCAGGATGCCATTGGCCTTCCTGGCCACAAGGGCCCAGTGCTGGCTCATGGTCATCCTGTTGTCCACCAGGACCCCCAGGTCCCTTTCCCCTACACTGCTCTCTAATATGTAATCTCCCAACCTATACTGGAACCTGGGGTTGTTCCTGCCCAGGTGCAGGACTCTACACTTGCCCTTGTTAAATTTCATTAGGTTATTCCCCGCCCAACTCTCCAGCCTGTCCAGGTCTCTGGATGGCAGCACAGCCCTCCGGCGTGTCAGCCACTCCTCCCAGCTTGGTGTCATCAGCAAACTTGCTGATAGTACACTCGATTCCCTCGTCCAAATCGTTAATGAATATATTGAATAATATTGGCCCCAGCACTGACCCCTGGGGCACTCCACTAGATACTGGCCTCCAACTAGACTCCGCACCATTGACTACCACTCTCTGGCTTCTCTCCCTAAGCCAGTTTGCAACCCACCTCACTACTCTATTGTCTAGACCACACCTCCTCAACTTAGCTGTGAGGATGCTGTGGGAGACTGGAATTGCAGGTTGCTTTCAGGCATGGAAGTTCTGATCTAAGGAGCTATTTTCAAAGTCAAATACAGGTAGGGGAAAGCTGAATTAAATTTTTGTTAAAAACAGATTACCTAAGAAAAGATAGTTGCACGAGTGTGTGTGTATGCATACATACACATGCATACGTGTGTACAGATACATATGTATATTAGTATATGCATGACTATGCAAAACCACTTTCCTATATTTTAAATTTTGCAAGAGATTAAGATTCCATGTTTTTCAAGATAGGATAAAATTACCTATTGGATTAAACTCATGCATCCTCATGCCTGGAGGCAATTTCTTCTCCTTGATGTGAATATTCTCTATCTTCTGATCAGTTGTATTTGTTACTGTCACTTGCACAGACACCATACGATCACCAAAAATGCCTGGTTGTCTTGAGAAGTGATAATGAGCTGCTAATCCTTTTCCACTCATTCGATGAAGCAGTTCCTGTGTTTTTGTTGGCACAGAGACTTGGGTAGTGACCTGTTAAGTACAAAACAACAGTCTGTGAATGTTGTAAGTGAAGAACAGTTAAAATAACAACTAAATATTGCACTTTTCACTCAGCCAGAACACCGGCTTTCTAGTTGGTATTTTAGTGAACAAGAAACATGTAAGGACACATTCAAGTCCATAAACATTGCAGTAAAAGGTATCAGATAACAGAGCCGAAAAATAACATATCTGGTGCTGAGAAACAGTAGCTTTAATGTCATTGTATTTGCCTCACTTTCCATTATCAAAATGTTTTCAATATTTTAACCCTACAGTTACCCATTAAATTATCAGAGGTTTTTTAAGAGTTACAGTTAAAATAATTATGTCGTCCCAACGAGAAGTCTCTTTCTATTCACTGCATCAGAACTCAAGGGTGCCCAAAGCCCACTGCGTAGTGTGAAAGTATAGTGAGAGATTGACTTCTCTTTTTCTTGTTAAAATCACAAAAAAATGTTGCCTAACAATGTTATCGGTCAAATACTAAAAGTACAGGTATATGGAGCAGAAGGATGTTGCCACTTTTTTAATAGTCGCACTGCCACAAGCAGTAAGAGAAATCCCAAGGATGTTTCGGTCCATTCTATACTGAAAAAAGTAGCATGAATAGAAGACACTCAGTGTACAAACAAATTCCCAGAAGATTCTGCTGATAACAAAATCCATAATCATGAGATCAAAAGTGCAAAAGTAAAAAATATGCAGAAAACTGCAGAAAAGTGAATCTGAATTCTTTAAAAAGGTTTTAAGGAAAGGCTAGAAATTACATGAAAAGTAGCACTACACAAACAGAACTTGGAGGCTGAGAAAGCCAAATGATCAGCATGAAAAGCCTATCTGTCTGGTCAACACACTATGAGCTACTGAACTTCATAGTATATCTGTTAGATATATCTGTTTATCTGTTTCAACTGGCGAGTGTCCGTCTTCTCTTGCCCTACCCATAGCCCCTAAATGAAAGAGACAACTGCAAACAGCAGGCTGTTAAAGACTCCAAGCAGCTAAGCAAGGAGAACAGGCTTTTATCTTGCCATCCCAACAAAACTCTTACAGGTTGCTACGTTTTCCTGACCATCACATTTAACATTGAGGGGCTGATCTTGAGAGTTAGTGAACAATTTCAGTACTATGAGAAACTGGCAAGAACTGAGATTTAAACCCACAAAGTGTTATAGAAATGGGAGAGTATATGGAAAACATAAGGCTGTAAGAATCTTGTTGAAAAACTTCAGAAGTTAGCCAGGACATAAAACACTTGATCTTCCTCTCTGAGCACCAGTTTCTGAACCGGAAAGCCCAGGCCAGTGATATCCATCACCTTAAATGAGTATCTGTAAAGATCAACTAATAAATGTTTACAAGTGTAAGCACTACATTGATGAAAGCTGAAGAAAACTACATAAGAACTGAGTGTCTGTTCAGAGGTGGCTTTGGAAGGTGCATTTACTTTCATACATATCATACTGAATGAAGGGCAAATTATGAAGGGAAAAAGGCAGAAAGGCTTCTCATCTCCTCAAAACTCAACCACTATGTGACTGGAATTAGAACAACAGATACAGGATGTGACTGAGCAAACACCTCTGCATAAACTTCCCCCTCAGATTTTCCTTTCAACTTTCCACCTAGTGTTTCTTTCTCTTAATACACAAAAACTCTGGTATCAGTTTTTTAGAAACAAATTAACCATCCAGCAGTAACCATTTTCAGTGTGAAGACTTAAGGCAGTTTCAGAATGCAACTGAACTGAGGAAGCTCCACAACCTCAACTTCAAGTCTGTACAATTTATTAATACTTTCAAAGTACATCAGTGAAGTTCAGATATTTTCCTCCCTAGAAGATAATGTCATATTCTCAGGGACAACATTTTCAGTTTTCCTATACAATCAGAAGTACAGCTGTTTACAATAGAACACATAGCCAAATATTTAAATTTCTGCCCCTTTTCAAGTAATAGTATCAATACCACTTGAAGAATACAGGCACCATAATTTTAAACAGAGTAAATTCTTTCAGTCCAATTACTGATCTCTGACAAGCACGAAAATATCCTATATTTTTGTCCAATAACACAGTCTAGTGAAATCTTACATAACTCCTAATGGCCAGGTATTTTTTAACTCCAGTGCCATTTTGCATGCATAAATACATGATAGGATTATGGCTACTTTTATGTAGCTTATCTTTAAATTATATTTTTAAAATAATTACTCCAGTGACATCAAATGACTAGATTTCTGGCTAATGAAAAATTAAAGGAGAAAGTACCATTTTTATAGACCTTCACAGTTCCTCAAAATTCAAAACATCTTTGAATAAAAAAACCCAAACTCTAATAGATTAATACTATGCATAGTTTTCCAGAAATGATCAAGAAAATCAAACTCTCAAAAAACAACTCAGTTGTCAGGAAATACAGAAGGGGGCACTTTAAATAATAAATACCTTATTGGTACACAGAAAGATACAATAGCAGTAAGAGGTTATTAGCAGACTCACACGAGCACCTGTTACTTAAACCATTTCTGAAATAACGAATAAAACTTAAGTTTTAAGATGTAATTTAAATCTTAAGTTTACGCATAGTCTTTTAATTTTAACATTTAATTCAATTTGAGCTGGACATGCATAATAGAGAAGTTATTTCAATAAATGGTTCACCCATTTTTCATTGCAAGCTTAGGGAATATGTTTTATTCACGTTAAAACATGTATTTTGAAGTACACTAGCTTCTCTGTGTTACATACAGCTACTTGTATTAATACTACCTATTAAAAGGAACGAAAACATTAAAAGTTAGTAATCTTAAGTCCAACATGTAGATACAGATGCATATATATACAGCAAAAATCCCTTATTATCCTTAAATAGTAACACTGACTCAGATTTTACTGAAACCTATGTCCCATCCGGCATTACTGCTCATGTTCCAGTCATAATTTCATTCATGAGCCAATTCACTTTTATTTTCAATATCATACTATATAGAGTAACAGACACTTAAAGGACAGTCAGAATAATAACATTAAGTTTAAACGATCTTCCTTCCCATATAACATTAATTTTCAGTTGAATTTAACATGGCAGTACTAGAAATAAATAAAATGTATATATGCTGAACAAAGGAGTTTAGTTCTGGAAAATTGGAATTCTCAAGCCCTCTAATTGCTAGCAAGGGTTTGAGGCGGCAAAGGTTGATGTGACTGTAACGCAGTCTATTTAACAGTTCCATCAGTCTGGTGAACGGAGTTTTCTGTTTTAATTCTAAAATTTTTAACGCATACAATTGCAATATTTAAAGAAACACACAGAGAAGATACCTGCAATCATTCTGGGGTTAAAATAATCCTCCACAGAACAAGAAGCATCTAGTAACCAGGAGATAATCCCCTACAAATCTTACATAGCATATGTTTAAATAATAGAAGTCGTTTGTGTACCTTTGGATGGTTTATGAAAATAAGCAATCAATTCTGCAGACACAACATTATTTCTAAAGGAAATCTATGTGACTCATGATGCCTGCAGATACACAGAGACAAACCACACATATTTTATCAGTTTATTACAGTAAGCAAATAAGCGTGGAATGAGAGTGCACATAACTGTCTACTTAACGCTTACTGAAACATTTATAAGAGCTGTTATCTCCCTAATAACAGACAGACAGTGTGCAATTTTAGAGAGGAGAAAAGCTTCATATTTTTTAACACTTCACTAAAAAGTAACTGAAGAGTGTAAAATGAAAAATACTCTGTGCAGTTAGCCGGTAATGGACCATATTATCAACTCAAGTTAGATTTATAGGATACAAACTAGTCACTAATAGTTATTTTACGACATAGCGTGTCTGCTTTTTTTTTGGGTGAACATCATTAAGATTAAACTTGCAAAACTTTTTCTTATACAGCTGTTTAGAATGATAGAAATTTAAAAAAAAATAAAATATATAGACTGCCCTCCCACCCCATTTTGACTGAAAGCCACCATGAATTAAAAGTCAGCATAGGGACTCCACAGTGATATCATATATCATATAGGAACACTGTATTGGTACGCGTCAGCCTGGCCTCCACACTAGTTATACATGTTGAAAGATGATCCATCACCATAAAAGAAGCTGCAAATATTTTTAAACTACTTCTTATATAAGAACAAGAAAGGCAACATTAGGATTTCACCTTAAAAGTCCCCCATTCATTAACCATGTGAAAGGAAAAGTGTAAGATCACTGATAGTAGTTTAGGCTTGCTTTATCACAGCATGGCTGACTACTTACAAACCACCAAATCCTCTGCACAGGAACATGCTTCTTTTTTCCAGCTGAATTAGTTCTTAATAACTAAGCTTAAATTAATATGAAATACTATTTTCCATAATTATTTAAAATAAAGAAACACTACAGGGTTTATTAAACTTACCACAGAAAACAGAGCTGGACAGACTTTCCCGTATTAAGTGTTATTATTATTATTAAGCGAAAAACAATGCCTGTTTTCTTTTTTTCTTTTGTATTTGTTCCTTAGCTTAATAATGCTGTAATAATAAACACAGATTATTTTTTGATTTTGATTCAGAAATGTATATATGTTTGGATAAAACATATATTATTGGAAAAAAATATTTGCTTTGAAGAATGATGATAATTATAGATCTATTCCTCTAAATTACATTCTGTTAAAGCAGTGGACTGAATCATTTAATCTAAGCAGCCCTTCTACTGCCCTCCTATTGGCAATATCCATGATATAATCCAAGAAATACCTACTGAGCTGTGAGAGCTATATCCTCTCTTACACTCACTGTAAGGCTATGCCCCAGTAACTCCGCAACAGCTAAGAGGAGAAGGGCTTTCACGTAGCCCAGCCACATTTACATGATCTTCCAACTGAAGCTATGAGAGCAACTTAACTATAATTCTATACTATTAGGAGAAAGATGGAAAACCAGGCAAACAAAGGAAAGACAACTACTGGCAGGAAACAGCATATTTGTGATCTTTTGCTCCATTACCAGTTAAATATTACTCACAGTCACAAGGCAACGTCTTCCTTATACAGCTCTTACAAAAATGAAGAATTAATAATTCATAAAAAGATATCATAAAAAGCAAGCAAAGAATTGCAGAAAGAATGTTAACATCCTACTCTGCATTACTTCAAGAGGCTGTGGCAAATCTCAACATTAGAGCACACTTAAGTCACATGAATATGGATTGCCAAACTGAGGACAGGACCCCTCTGAGAGCGGGCAGCGAAATAAAAAAAGCAAGCTAACTTGCTCGCTCATATTTTCTGCAGTCTTGAAAAGCAACTGGATACCATGACTCCATTTGGGTTAATTTATCTAGACATACAGACACTTGAAGAAAACATGTCAAATTCTGGAAAATACTTAAAATAACTTTTGACAAAAGGCACATTTAACTGCTCTATATCTACTAAACACCTTCTAAAAGCCACATCTGCCCAAAGTCCTTCAATTTCTAATACATCCTAACTTCCCTCTTTTTGCATTGTCATCAACTTTTAGGCTCTACACTTCCCTAAATGATTAATATGTCAATGAGGCTAATTGAAAATTAGCATATTAATGCTCATACCTTTAAACCAGTATTTGTTTCAGACAATTTAAGACATTAGACAGTGAGTTCCAGAAGTTACTCCTGAATTTCACCATTGATAGGATAATACTTTTGTCTTCAAAAACTTGCAAGGAAAATAAAAATCAACCCCCCCCAAATAACTCCCATTGATTTTTAAATCACACAGAGATGAGTCTCAAACAAAGGGCACTTTTTTTATACTGCCCATAGTCCACCTCTGTAAGGCTGCCAAAATTAATCCTTTTCTCTGCCTTTTTTTTTGACTAGCACTTGTATAGTCTCAAATAGGTATAAAATCATTCTTTCAAAGGGTAGTGTATTCAAGGGAATCCATTAATCTAGAGATGATCAAAATCTTCTGGCAAAATTCATATCTGTGCATGGAAAACCTCAAGTTTTACTATCATTTTGTCCCATGTACATTTCAACAAAGTGAAAAGCAGATGGTCTGGTGGCCAATGCATTTGTGTGCCTTTCATGAAGCAGTATTTTAAACTACTTTGACTACTCACTAGGTGTTTCAAGGAACAGGCACCCACCCCACATACAAACAACTAATGTACTTCAACATAGTGATTCAAGCCTTCCACTGACCACCTAACGGAAAAGTATGAGGATTATCTGAAGTAGTTTAAGAGTTAGAAAACAGAATAAGGTGGCATCCTCACCTTGCATCCTAATTACTACACAGTATCACCTACAAACCAAAGTGAACTCAGTCAAATCTAGCACAGGTATTTATAAATGCTAAAATGTAAATTACATACTTGCTGGCTTAATATAACTATATTTCAATCTTGGTCACTATATTTTTGATGAAGAATGCAACGTGTTATTTTGTTTTTTGTAAGGATGATCTCAATGCACAGTAACCCACTTGCAAGGACAAAAATCCAAAATCAGCACTGAACCTGCTGCACATATACATCTATATTAGCACTTCCTTTGTGTGGTGTAGAATATCTGTGTGTACTGGAATATATCTCTTATACATGATACTGATGGACCATTTTTCCCAACTTATATTTAAATTTACCCGTGTTTTAACCTGCAAAAATCCATATTCCTTAGTTTGAGAAAATTACAGTTCACCTAATTAAAATAATTGCTAAAATACAACTTTTCTGTGTTTTGTTTTCCTCAAGCTTCACCTTTTGGCCTTAAAAAGAAAGAAAAATCTCATACAGTTCTTAGTCTGTTAAGAGACAAAGAGGTTTATTTAAAACCAGTTACCTTCAGAGTTCTTTGTTTAAATTCAAAAGCACACTTCTTTTTTTTTTTTTTTTTTTTGGACTCAGAAACAAAATTCATGGCATCAAATGACTTATTCAGCCTCCACGAGGACTTCTCTTTTCACGCAAATTAAGAAGAAATGCCACTCAATCCAGTCCAAGCACAGCTCAGGCTAAGGTAAGCAACAACATGCACAACATACTGCAAACAAAAAAACCTCACCTGGTGGATCTCCAATAAAGGCACTACTGTACAAACACAAATCCTGAATGTAAGCACACTGCTTATAAAGTAGCTGTGGCCATAGCTAAGTCCCTCAATTGATGACTGAAGGCAAATTAGGTAAATAATTTTTTCTCATCTACTTTTGAAATTACTTCGGTCCTAACTAATACAGAGTATCTCTGCTACTGTCATCTAAATCCTTCAAAGACTGTTAGTCAACCGAGCACAAATGTAGCAGCACGAAGACTGTGTCAGTGACCATTTATTAAAATTTATTCCATTTAAAAGCAACTTTTAATACATATAAATATTCAACAATAGTTGATATATATGATCTACGCTGCTGGCATTACTAAGCACCTTCAGTGGAAACAGCGAGATGATTTTCGTACATTTTTCATAAAAGCATTCCAAACTAATAACGGGAAAAACCTGTACACAGACCTTCTTTTACAGCCATGAATTCTTAAATTCCACTATACAGTTAAAAGATATATTCTACAGCTCTTAAAAATGTACCTTCCCCCAATTCTGGCATCTTCAAATCAAGAACACAGATGCTAAGGACTAGAAACAGCAAGCAACACTGTATGCATCCATATAAAGATGGAAACCTTTCCTAATCCAAGTGAACAGAAGTTCGAAATGAAAACTTTCATCAACTGCACAGCAACCAAAACTAG